>NC_091953.1:76642290-76929790 GCF_031021105.1 Erythrolamprus reginae
TGTCTGACATTCCATTGTCCACTATAGCGGCCCGCTCGGTTTAGGCTTAGTTTCCCTCTTTGTTTTCAGGAGGTTTGTGATTGGCAAAGCTATTTGGATGAATGAAGAGATAAATTGCGAACCCTAGAAAATTCTGCAGCTGTTTTCAGGTACCTGGAGCTTCCCATTCCAACACAACCTTCACTTTGGCTGGATCCATCTCCACCCCCTGGTGTGAGATGCGATAACCCTGAGCTTTTTCAATACTGCCCGCACCAAGGCGACATGCTCCTCCAGCATCTCAGAATAGATGAGCATGTCATCCAAATAGACCAATACCCTATTATACAGCTGTTCATGAAGTACCTAATTAATCAGTTGCATGAACACCCCTGGTGCCCCCTGTAGACCAAAAGGGAACACTCGGAACTGGAAACACCCTAAGGGGCTGTTGAAAACCGTCTTCCATTCGTCCCCCTCTTTAATTCGAACATGGTAGTATGCCACATGTAAATCCAATTTGGTGACATTTTCCCCCCTTGCCAGGTAGGACAACATGTTCTTCATGAGAGGTAGGGGATACACATTGTGCACGCAAATGGAGTTCAGGTTCCGATAGTCCACTACCATTCTCAGTGACCCATCCTTCCCGGAAAAGGATGGAGGGGGCCACCTGTGGTCATGCAGGCTGTATAAAATCCCTCTCTAGGTTTTTGTTAATAAATCTATGCAATTCCTTCAGCTCACCAGGATTTAAAGAGTACATCTTTGGCTTTGGCAGTTTCAGTCCTGGTAGCATCTCAATACTACTGTCCATAGGACTATGGGGTGGCAGATTATCTGCCTCCTTTTCACTGAATGCCCCTTTCAGGTCCCGGTACTGTTTTGGGATTTTCTCTTCCCTATCGATATGCTCCACTTCGGAGCAGCCCCTCAGTCCCAATTCTGCCCGGATGAAACCTGTTGTGGTTCCGTCTGAGGCCTCTCAGGGAACGGCTGATCTTCTGTCGGTTTCCAGCTCAGAGGGAGAGGATGAGGAACAGGAGGTGCAGGCAGATGAGGAGGAGTAATCCCAGGCTGAAGAAGAGGGAGGACAGCCAGAGTCCCCCCAGAGGGAGCTCTCCCCAGCAAGCAGCCTGGATTCCTTGGAGGAAAATGCACAAGCCATAATTGATCTGCGACAGAGAAGAGCTACACAGCGAAGGGACCAATTGGCTAGGTACTTTCAGCATTAAAGAGGCAACAGCTGGGTTTGGGTGTGGTGCTCTTTGGAAAGGATAAAAGGCAGACCCACCCTTCCTGGCTTGTGGAGTTTTATCTTTGAGAGTCTTGGGACCTAGCTGTGAACTTTGGCGTCTTGGAATCCTGGTTTGTGCCTTTGACTACTGAAACCTTGGGGTGGGTGTTCCAGCAAGAAGCTTGCTGTATTGTCTGGACATCAGGACTCTGCTGTAAAGTATTATAGCCTGTCTGTTGGGAAGAACAGGTTTTCCTCTGTGTTTATTTTTTCCAGCTATAAAGTACTTTTGCTTTTACCAGAGTGTCTGGCTGTTTTTTCCAGTTGGTGTTGAGGTCTGGGGGAACCCAGACAGAACAGAAACCCAATTCTTTTCCCCTTTTATAAGTAATGGCCACAGCTCCAGTGCGCCAATTAATGTCAAGGTTCCATTTCCTCAGCCATGGCAGTCCCAAAATAAGGGGGGTTTCCATTTGGGGTTCCACAATAAATAGTATAGTCTCCTGGTGGACCCTATTGTCATGATTAGGGGCTCAGTTTCATGCATGGCTGGCTTCCCTCTGGCCACTCACCCATCCAACTGGCCAAAAGAGATGGGGTTTTTCATGGGCTGCAGGTTTAGTCCCATTTTCTCTACTATCTCTGGGCACATGAGGTTTCTGGTGCAGCCAGAGTCCAAAAGGGCTGACATATTACCCCATGTCCCCCTTGTTGGGTCCCACAGCATGAGAGATCCAGGGGGGACTTACTGAAATGGGCTTCTCGGGCTCACTGTCTTCAATGAGAAGGTGGACCGAAGGTCCCAGCTCCTCCCCTTTTGGGGGGCAACCTCTACGATCTTCTTTCCTTGGCGTCCTGTCTCTGGAGTTTTCACAGTGTGCTGCTCCACCCTCTTGCTTCCAGTAGGGGTCCCAATGACCCCAATCTTCCTCCTTTTGAGCCAGCAAGGGAGAGAGGCAGGGCATGCCGGTGGCTCCTTCTGACTGTTCTCCTCCACTCTCTCATTTGGACATCCTGCTCAGTCCCCTCAGTAAATAAATCTCCGGAATGACTGTACTGCAGAGACTTTGCTTAATGTTAGGATGGCTCCACTCAGAATTTAAGAAAAATAAAAGTCAGAGTCCATTTTGAACTTCAAAAGTGAATTTTACTCAAATCAGAAATGGATGCAACAGAATCAAAGCAAAGTCTGAAGAAAAAGGCATGCCTATATCAAAGAATTCAACTTGCCCCCCTTTTGGAAATAGCCAATCCCCATTGTCCATTTTTGTCAGGAGGATGCATCTTTGCTCTTGTGTCATATCTATGGAATACAGCTTCTAATGAACTTTCTTCTCACCTCTTCTCAAGGGAAATCAAAACCCATCATGGCCTTTGCCAGAGAAACAAAAGTTATCAGAGCCCTCCAGAAACCTTCCCCTCCCAAATCCCCCCATACCCTACCACCGAGAGATGGGCTACCAAAAACTTTACTACCACACTGTGGGCGTGGCTTATACATTTTCTTTCAACATCTTTCAGTTTAAATTGGGTGTTCTAGGGTGGAGCTCCATTTTCGCTACCCCACTGCATTTCCCCTCCCACCCAATTAACTACTATATAAAGTATATGTACACACATGCATGCACAGCTCTTCTAAAATTATACACATTCAACCTCATTTACTGTGATAGGAAAAACATACCCAGAGCCCAGAAGGGGAAAAAAGAGAAAAAATGAAAATTTTGCTACTGGTACTGTGTACCTGACCAAAATTTTGCTACCAGTACTGCGTACCTGACCATACCCATAGGAACCCACCACTGCTACCACCTCCTTCCATTACTTATGGCAGCTAAAGCATAATGGAAAGATGAAACATAGTGAGGCTGACACAAACAATAAATAAATTTCTTTGGCAATATCATTCACCCACCTTCATTTCGTCACACCTCCAGTACTTATCATCAAATTTCCCTTCCCAGATGACTCCCAACTCACAGTTTAAATCCATTTGATTGTGACCTCCAAAGCTAGGGATGACATAGAAGTTGTCTCCTGTCACCTCCACCTGAGGAGACTGTTATGGCTCCCTGAGGGGGTTGCTATCACCCCCAACCCACTGGAGGTGCTCCTCTTCTTTGCACCCCTTCAGGGTGGTCTTCAAGCGATATGGATTTCGGGGTTCCCCTACAGAACAAGGGTCAACTCCATGGCGCCATGACCTTTGGCTATACCCTTTATTAATGCCTTATTTTACTGTAACAGAGAGAGTCCAGAAGTCAATGCTTCTTTTTCTTTATTTTTTAAAAATCTTTCCTCACTTTTCTTGTGTCCTCCTTGCTTTTCTAATTACAGTACTTTGTATTTTATAATACTTTATACTTTAAAAAAAGAAATGTTGATATAGTATATATAGGAATTAATTCCTAGGTTTAATTTTATTTTTGTTGTTTTTCTAAATTAATTTAAATTATTTTCCTCCATCACAGACCTCAATTCTTTTCTTTAAAAAGGAGCCTGACTAGATACAGAATTGTTTCTTTGCAATGTGAAGAGCACTAGTATCTAAATGAGTTAAATATTAATCATTCAATGTTGCAATGTAACTCATATTATTTTTAAATGTAATGGAAAAATAAACCTAATAAACTGGAGATTGCACTCTTCCCTGCCCCAACCAATCTTTTGGATTGACCATACCTAGGTTTTCTTTTCTTTGCCTGATCCCATCACATCCATATTGAGCCTCCCTGCCCCAGACAAAGCCACCTGAAATCCTATCTAGACCAAAAAATAGAAATCTCCTTGCCAGCTCTTGGGAAGACTTAAAAGCAGCCCTAATAATCGAATTACAACATAGTGGGCAAATTATGCTGCAATATTCTTCCGTATCAATGATATTACATTGATTTGTAAATTAATGTGTATTCTTATAAATTTTAAATATACATTTCTAAAAGGAAAACATTTTGAAAAACGCATGTAATCTCGTTATTCCTTCACAATTTTGATTTTAAGTGTTTCTTCCATTTCAATACTTGTTAACTGCACCAAATCCTGCTTCCTAGCAGTCAGGTTTATTGCTTTAGATCAGCGATCCCCAAACTACGGCCTGCGGGACACATGCAGCCCACTGAGGCCATTTATTCGGCCCGTGGCACCGCACGAGATTTTACATGGAGCCGGGCATTGGAGTTGGGGGCAGGAAGCAACGAAAGTGCGAGGCCGGCTAAAGTTTTTCTTTTTTTGAATGGCGAAGGTTTTTCTTATTCTAAATGTTGTGCATGCGCGCACACTCCCCATCCCCTTGAGGGCTGGCAGGGGGATGGGGCGGAGAGGCCATAACTGAGAGGCTCGGCACCCACCCATCCACGGTGGGTGGGGGCAGCCACAGCTCCCTTTCCTTCTCCCGCCTGCAGCCATCACCGCAGGTTCCTTGGTTGGGAGCTGCCACTCCTTCTGGGCAGCCCAGCCAGGCGGCCGTAGAAAGTGCAGAGATTATTGCACTTTCTACGGCCGCCTGGCTGGGCTGCCTGGAGGGAAGTGGCAGCTCCTGCCAGAGAAACCTGCAGTGCCGGCCACCAACTTGGTGGGACATAGGCAGTGGGAGAAGGGAGATGTGGCTGCCCCGCCCCTGCCCATTGCGGATGTGCCAGTGCCAAGCCTCCCCACCCCCGACCTCTGCAGAGAAGTAAGGAAGAGAGAAAGAGAGAACAAGAGAGAGAGAGGAAGAGAGTGTGTGTGAGAGAGATCAACAGACAGAGAGCGAGATAGAAAGAAAGATGGAGAGAGAAAGTGAGAAAAAGAGAAAAAGAGAGGGGGAGAGAAATAGAGATAGCAAGAGAAAGAACAAGAGAGAGAGAGAGAGAAATCAAATGAGAGGGACAGAGAGAAAGAAAGAAAGAAAGAGAGAGAAAGAAAGCAAGAGAGAGAGAAAGGGAGAGAGGAAGAGGGAGAGATAGAGTGAGTGAGAGAGAGGAAGAAATCAAGAGAGAGAGAGAGAAAGAAAGCAAGAGAGAGAAAGAGGGACAGAGAGAAAGAAAGCAAGAGAGAGAGAGAAAGAAAGAAAGAGGGAGAGATAGAGAAAGAGAGAAAGGAAGAGGGAGAGATAGAAAGAGAATGAGTGACAGAGAAAGCAAGCAAGAGAGACAGAGAGAGAGAAAGAGAGAGAAAGAAAGAGGAATAGTGAGGGAGAGAGAAAGGAAGAGGGAGAGATACAAATAAAGTGAGTGAGCGAGAGAAAGAAAGTGAGACAGTAAGAGAGAAAGAGAGAGACAGAGAGAAAGAAAAAGAAAACTTGGCAAGGAGTTGGGGACTTGCTCCACTTCACCTCCTCCTCCTCCCTCAAGGCGGCAGCATTAAGAAAACCGCAGGGTTTTTTAATAGTCCGGCCCTCCAACAGTCTGAGGGACAGCGAACTGGCCCCCTGTGTAAAAGGTTTGGGGACCCCTGCTTTAAATTATAAAAGTGAGCATGAAAATCATCATATAAAACCACAAAAAAGACCTTGCTTCAGCAAAAATGTAGAAGTGCAGAAAATTGTAAATAAAAGCTCACTTACTATGCATATTGTTTTTTATTTCTCCCATTTACTATTACTATTTGTCACTATTTAAAATAAGGGAAATTTGCTCTTGATTGCAGATTTCTAAGTGTAGTGATAGTCTTTGTTATTGAGAAGCCCAAACATTTAGTTCCAAATGGATTATATTTGACTGAAGGAAGTGAAAGTGTTTTCAACTTTCTAAGGACTGAAATGAATATTTAACAGAACCTGATAGCTGTGCAAATAATTTGAGGAGGGAAAGCAAAGAGAGAGAAATAAACAGTAGACACATTTATAAAGGGGTGCTATGTAAGTGTTTACATATTAATGCTAACCTCTAAGCCAAGAAGATAAACTAGGGTGCTTATTCATGTTTTAAACAGAAAGAAAGCTAAGTGGAGAAGTTAAGAAATAAGCATTCCATATAGAAGGGGAATTAAATGAAGTAGGAATATCAAAGGGCAATTGTCCAAACCATTACTACAAATGACGATATTAGCCCCAATAATTAGGAATGTTAAATTAATTGTTTGTTTGTTGTTTGCTTATTTGCCTTTGTATTCATAATAATAATGATGATGATGATGATGATGATATACTTTTGCTAGTATCTTATAGTTTACATTTACAAGAACATATAAATTACTTTACATTTGCAACAGCATAATTAGTTTACATTTACAAGAGCATAAAATGTTATTCTGTGTTGCATGGATCCGGAACACCTTTGGAATCACAGGCATATTTGAAATTTTGAAAGCATAATAGAGACATTACTAGAAATTAGTGACTGTGGTGAACAATGCTAGTCTCAAAATAACCATTTATCAGAAAAGGATTTTCCCTACTACCCCCTATAGCTTTGCACTTGATCCCTACAAGATCAGGTCATATTTGTCACTATAGAAGCAAAATGCTTCTGGGTCTGTGCGGGATAGGTTATTGTTAGAAATGTGATTTATGTTTAAAGCTGGAGTTTTAGGCCCAGATGATAAAATAATCGCTAGACTTTATAATTTTTTGCTTAAATATGATACAATGGAAGAAGAAGTTAAGAGTACAATGATAGCCTGAACTCAAAATTATGGCTATACCATAAATCTAAATGAGTGGGACAAAATTTGGAACATTAACTACAGACTAACAATGGCCACTTCCTACAAAGGAAAGCTATATAAGATGTATTATCATTGGCCCCTCCCACCAGCATGAATAGCAAAAATGTTCCCAAATTTTCCTCCAACTTGCTGGAAATGAAAAGACAAAACAGGAACTTATTACCATGCGTGGTGGACTTGTGCAAAAGTGAGAAATTATTGGCAAAAAATCAAAACATACTTAAAACAAATTACCAAATAAATTATTTACTTAAACCTGAATTATTTCTTTTCAGAATTGCTAGCCCAAAGTTCAAAAAGGAAGATAGTTATTTAATTCTTCATATTCTAACCATAGCCAGAATTCTTTACACCCAACATTGGAAAAAAGAAACCACTCCAACTACTTTAAACTGCATAATTAAAGTACTTGAATGTGCGAAATTAACAGAAATGACTTACGAATTACAGGATAGAAACAAATCAGATTTCTACACAGCTTGGGGAAAATGGTATGAATGGCTCAAACAAAACAAATACTTTAAAAAAAATTGAAAAAAGAACAATTGATCTTTTCATCCTCCAACTTGAAATGAAGGCAAATTACAGTTCAGAATGATGAAAAATAAGCAAACCAGAGGCCGAACTACAAGGCATTGGCCACTAGTGGACAATGGATAGAAAACCAAATATTTATATGTGATTAAACTAAATGACATTAACTAAATATAAATAAAACAATGCTAAAATAAAACAAAATACAGTGGTACCTCTACTTAAGAACTTAATTCATTCCATGACCAGGTTCTTAAGTAGAAAAGCAATTTTTCCCATATGAATCAATGTAAAATCAAATAATGCATGCAAACCCATTAGGAAAGAAATAAAAGCTCAGAATTTGGGTGGGAGGAGGAGGAGGAAGAAGAGGAGGAGGACAGTCGCTGCTGAAGGAAGAAGGTGAAGTGAGAGGAATAAAAAAAATCCAAAACTTTAAGGCTTAAAAAAAAAGAGGGACTCTGAGGCAGCAAGGAGGAGCATGTGCCTCCTATACATCTGGCACGAGGCTGCCTCCCATACACTGTGCCAGAGAGAGAAACCCAGGTGGGCAAGAGGGGGGAACCTCCCGCTCCTTTGACCAAAAGGTGGCATCTGCTGCTGCTGCTGCTACCTGCTTCCTCTTCCTTCCCATGCTGAAGAGCTCCCCTCTCCTCTTGCTCACTCGTTTTGTAGTGGTGCCTTTCCTTCACTGTGGTGACTCCTCGGTTTGGCTGAAGCCGAGTTGACCCAGCCGCTGGCAAAGCACCCCTTTTTACCTTTCCAGGCCCAGAGGCAATTCTGGGAGACAACCTCACGCTGGGTGTATGGGAGGCAGCATGAGGGAGTCACCACAGTGGAGTGGTTTATTCTCTCTCCAAGTGCCCAGAAAAAAGGAAAATGCTCCATTCACTCTGGGCTGCCCAGAACAAAGGGAGTGTTTCTTTTCTCTGGGTGCTGGCAGAGGTTTATTCCCTCTCCAAACACCCAGAGAAATGAAAATGCTTTGTTCACTCTGGAAAGCCTCCTTAAGCACCACTGAAAGGCTCCTCTGGCATCCCAGAAAAGCCCAAGATGGCCAGGATTAAAGGGGGAATGGCAGGAAACTGGCTGGGCCTTCGTGCTGCTCTCAAATTTCCAGGCTCAAGTTCTTAGGTAGAAATGGTTCTTAAGAAGAGGCAAAAAAAATCTTGAACACCTGGTTGTTATCTAGAAAAGTTCTTAAGTAGAGGCATTCTTAGGTAAAGATACCACTGTATAGAAATAATTTCTACCTGACATAGAAACCATAACTACAAACTGCAGAAGTTAATTGTAAGATTGCAAACTTCAGAAGTCAACAGTATAGCTGACAGTTTTGTCCTTTATATCAAGTGTAACTTAGATACTCAGAGAAAGGGGCATGTATAAATATAATCAGATATTAAAAGGAAAAGTATAGTTTAATTTATTATAAAAAATGAAATGAAATATGATAAAGTATATAATATAATATATTGTCCTGTATGCTTTGTTTTTATACTTATTCTGTGAGCCACCCCGAGTTTTCGGAGTAGGGCGGCATACAAATCTAATAAATTGAATTGAATTGAATATTACTAGCTTTTCTTTCTCTGATTTTTGCTGCAATGTATGTATATGTTTATTATATGTCTTATTTTTTGTTTACTGCTTTTTTTGTCTGCAGCTTTTTTTCTTGTTTTCTCTTTTTGTATTTTATAATAATAATAATAATAATAATAATAATAATAATAATAATAATAATTTATTAGATTTGTATGCCGCCCCTCTCCGAAGACTATGTTTCCTTTTTGGTTTTAATGTATATAATTAATAAAGAATATTTTAAAAAATATTGTTAGAAATGTGATTTATGTTTAAAGCTGGAATTTTCTTACAAATAAAACCTCATTCAGTCAAACCTGACTGCTGATAATTTCATGAATATGTCTGTATAGTTTTCTGGGAAATGATGTACAAGTAGAATGCTATTGACATCTTCCAGGATAGATTGTCAGCTTTCCAGTCATGCTTACAACCTTGAATTTTCCTAAATTTCTTCCATCCAACTTCTTACTAGGTCTTTTTTAAAAAAATCAGGCTAATTAAATGCTGCCATCTAACTGGATACAGTGGCATGGTAACTAACCCTTAACCATAGACCTGAGGTCATATTGGCTGCAACAGTTTTCCAAAATGTTTGGAACACCCCCTATTTTTAGAAATAGAACATAACCTAAAAATACATGGATTCTCACAGAAGTTCTCCAGGTTGAGACATGGATGCAATGGTTAGAATGCTTTACTGAAGGCTACTTCTGCTGATTACTGGCTGCTTGCAGTTCAGCAGTTCGATTCTCACCAGCTCAGGATTGACTCAGCCTTCCATCCTTCCAAGGTTGGTAAAATGGGGACAATATGCTAACTCTGTAAACCGCTTAGAGAGGGCTGTAAAACATTATGAAGTGCTAAGTGCTAATGCTATTGCTATGTTAGTATAATTTGCATGCATAAATTAATGCTTCTTTAACACATTTTTTCACTTTTCTTAGAAGTGTGCTACTGGATTTTTCGGCAGCACTACATTTTCACCACTTGACAACTTCACATTATTTACCAGGAAAAATCCCAAGGTTCAAGAAAGGAACATGGAAAGAAAGCTCATGGAAAGCTGTCTTACATCACATCAGCTTTTGGCTCTCTAAGCTTGATATGTATCTTCATAGCTTTGAAAAATGCCTATTTCTCAGTGATTCTAGGCATTGTACAATATAAAAATGTCAGAACAATTTTTTTTTGTCATTATATCTCTAAACATAAAGCATCTGGATTCATTGGCATCATCTCACCAAGGTTTCAGAGTATGGTTTTTCAATCTGCTATACATGCTACAGGTTGACTGTATCACTGAGCTTCATTTTGAAAATTGATGAGCATCCCTAAAGAATAGCAATGACATCTGTAGAAAGTACCTTTTGCAGAGAAAGTAGCAAAATATAGGTATGCTTGGTTGGATTTTGGATTCCACTGATTTTTCTGGTTGCAGGCAACTTTAAAACAGTATTTGCATTGCATAAATATTATACTGCACTATAATGGAAGTTTTAATCCTAGAACTATAGGAATGGTCAAATTCCCAGTCAACAAATTTGTCAGGTTTTTTAAAGTAATCTTTATTAAAAATTTAACATAAAACAAACAAGTAACATTTGATTAACAAACATACTAAATATAGATTGCATTTCATAAACATACATTTCATTACTATACCATTTGCCGTTCTGTCAGGTTTTATATCCCATATGCAAAATCTAGCAATTTTGTTATGCCTATAAATCAGCCAGCCTTACAAGAAGGGTACACCATACGAAAGATAGAGAAAATAGTGTTTATTTGCAATTCATTTCTGTTTTATATTAAGATGTTTAACATGATTAGAACTGAGATTAACTTTTATGCTCCCACAAAAACGGAAGGATCATAATTTCAAACTATAGACTTCAGTCCAAAATAAACTGATCTGAAATTGAACAAGCTATACTTTACAGGATTGCACTGTCAAGACTGCGATTCTGCACTGATGAGTTGGTTTACACATCACATTAAAGCAGAGCTTTTTAAAAAAATAGTTTGTGGAAGATACCACTGTGGTGTCACTTGTTCATATAATAATCCAAGTCACAATGGATATGTCCATAAACTAGAAACAAAGAAATCACATTATGGCTTAATCAGATCAGCCAAAGTAGAGAATTGTCCATGAGTTTTGCAAGCTAGAAACTTGCATTCTCACTGACATCTTAATTATGGTGAATTTTTAGGCACATCTTTTCTGTTTATACCAGCACTTTAATTAAAAAAAAAAAAGAGAGAACGAGGCAAAACAATAAATCTACTTGTGCTCTTTACATGTCATGCACTTGGAACCATGTTTAATATTGGAAACTGCACACACATGCACATGCGCATGCACACACATATGCTCTCTCTCTCTCTCTCTCTCACACACACACAGTTTCATTACACTAATAGGAAACCAAGCTCATTAGGTATAACCTTTATGCTTATTCTTTGCCCTCTCCCCAAAGACAGCCTCCCAATTCCTTGAGATATTTAAAACAGGAATAGGAAATAAATTACACAATTACTTAGCCCATTATACAATTAGCTCACCATAGAGATGGAAATCAATCTGTCTTCAAAAACATTGCACTGCAAGGGGGATGGCAAGGCTTATCAAATACTTATTTTTACAAACTTATCTTTTTACAAATAGTTCGATCACTATTCAGAATAGAATAAAATAGAAGAGAAGAGAAAAGAAGAGGTCGTAAAGGTCCTCTAGTCCAACCCCTTGCAGGAAACATTGTACCACTTCAGACAAGTGGTTATCCAATTTGTTCTTAAAAACTTCCAGTGTTGGAGCATTCACAACTTCTGGAGGCAAATTGTTCCATTGATTAATTGTTCTAACAGCCAAGAAATTTCTCCTAAATTCTAAGTTGGTTCTATCCTTGATTCCATCTGTTGCTTTTTGTCCTACCCTTTGGAGAACACTCTTTTCCAGTCTGTGTCCTGGCACATATTTAAAAGTTCATTTAGTCTTTTAGAAACTGATGTTCATATTTTATTTTTGCTATTACTGATCTTCTCAACTTCATTCTTTAAGAAACATTTTATTGGTATTTAACTACATGTAAGCAAGATTGCATCTACAGAAATGAATGTGTAATGGCCATTAATAGATAACAAAAACTGCCTATTTTTAAATCTTATTCATTCAATTATTTTAACTCTTTTAAAACAAAAACAACTGGGGTTTTTCCTTAAAAAGTAACAGTATTTCTGACACAAGCAAAAAGTAACAGCATTTTTGTAGACAGTTGAGAAAAGACTGTCAGAGCTGGAAGGATGCTGACTCCTTCACACATCATACATCATGATACATCATACTTAAGGGGTCAGTAGAGGGGACATGCATTATTCTTGTTCTCATTTTTGTTTGACAAATTCTAATAAATAAAATAAAATAAATAAATGTGGCAATAAAAATATCTTATATTTGGAGGTTTTTTTCCAGGTCTGGAAAACCAATGAGGAATGTTCCACCATTTGAACTAACTGAGCTAAGGCATGACCTTTGGATTTAGATAGGCAAACTTTGGGTTGTGGAATTCCTACCTTGGTAAATCCAACACATAAAGTTCAGTATGGAATCTTGTTTAAAAGGATATGTGGAAGATGGACACAATAGTAAAAGAATAACTGGCATGTAAATATTTTAATAAAGCCATTAAAATAAATGAAAGCATTCAAACTTGCTTCTTGAAACAGATTATAGTATACAGTATTTAAGCAGACATGTTTTCTGATCATCTTTCATTTCTGGTTACAAGTAAAAGGGGGGTGCAACTTTTAGACTCATTGAAATCAAGAAGATGTTCATCTTTGCTGGACAAAAACTTCACTCCTGTATTGCATTTCATTCCCCCCTAAAAACATCAGTGGGACCCAATAATGCTCAGAGCATTCTGCAATTTCCTTTCTTAGTGTGGCTCATGAAACTTGGCACATCCTCCAGGCTAAGCAGAGCTCCATCAGCACTTGCTTTGTTTCCAATCATTTTGCAAAAGAGCATTGTCCTATGCAAGGGCAGAGTTTTGAACTGAAAGTAGACAAAGATGCTCTTTCTCAAACCACTAGCAGAGGTATATGGTGCGGAGGAGCTGAAGTGGAAAGCTCCACCCAAGGCTGCTCATCTCGGCCAAAGCAACTTGCTCCTGCCTCACCCACAAGTCCTTGGCTCTGGTTGGAAGAGGAAAATTCCGAGTAAAACTCTAATCGTTTTGTATCGTTTGGATCACTGCACTATTGTTTCCCCTGCACTCATCCAAAAGGTTACAACAGACAGCTCGGGGTTAAATTAGCATTAGTGGAGGGAAAAATAGATGGTTGGGGAAAAGAAATTGGCAGGAAGATAGGAAGGGATTGAGAATCCAGAAAACTAAAAATGTGCAGGGGAAGGATCACCTGGTTGTAGGGGATTCCAGAAGCGGATAGATCGACCGCACCAGTTCTGCCTTCTGGCCTTGATTGTTTAATTGTTCTGATGGGTAGGTGGGGAATCTCTACGGAGGTAGTTGCTGAAAAATCATCAGGAATGTCGAGGTCCAAATTATCGAATGCGGGGTGTAGACTGAAGCCCCGACTTCCGCGGCAAAAATGGCAAGCCTCGAGATGAGCCGGTTCTCGCATTCCCGAAGGGAGAAGTGGCAGGCGGGATGAATTATCAGCTTCTACTATATCTAGAAGTAGAGCCTTCTCTTCACCCAGACAGGACCCCCTCAGCAGGCCCGGGACAGCTAGACGAAACGCCAAGCAAAGAAGCGGCAGCTTTGTGCCGACTTAAGCAAGCGAATAACTAAAAGAAATGAATGCTGGAAAATCTAAGGAGTTTCATTCCCTTTGGCTGACAGAACATTAAGTGTTTTCCCGAAAACTATGGAGTGATTCACTTTCACTTCCCTTTCTTGCCGTGCCACGATCGCTCTAGCGGGTCAGACTGATGTTGGGAGTTTTGACAAGCCCCTGAGGGGCAATAGAATATTAATTGCGAGATTCAGCATTTTGGCAATTCGAGGGCGCACCTGTTTTTTATTCAACAAACTGGGGTAAGGGAGAGCCACATCGATCCCTGCCGAGCCCACAGAGAGGATGAGGGGGCTTAGAGGCTGCTCCTCCGGCGCTGTGGCTCTTGGGCGGCCAGGCAGAGCTCGGCGTCGTTGGCGGTTGGATGCGCCGACAATAGCGTGCCATTCGGCATCTGAAAGGCAAGGTGGAAAATGGATAATGCAAAATTAAACGCGTCCGGTTTCGCCCGGTTTTTTTTTACCCGGTTTGTCCGGGAGTCGGAAAAAGAAAGGGGAGTGCGGTGCGGAGGAAATTGGCCCTCGGCATGGAGTTTTTCCGGCGGGGCAAAGGGCGCCTGAGGGCAGTCCCGAAAGACGCTCTACTGACCCAAATGTCCGCCGCCGCCGCCTTTTCTTTTCAAGTCTCGGCCTCAGGACTGGCGAGAGCGGAGATCAGGACTCCTCCGGCCGTTCCCTTGAGGGGGATCCAGGAAGATGCGCAGAGCAAGCCCTTCTACCGGCAACCGGGCTGACTCTGGCAAATAAAATTCCCTCGGCAGGCAGCGATTGGTCTCCCGACTTGTTCGCCCTTCGGGAGGAATTGACGCTTACCGCCGGATCCCGCCCTTTCTTAGGGAACGTTTCCCTCCTCCCACCTCTGCCTTTCTTCTGGAGGAGGAAACCGCCACGGTGAAATCGCCTAGTCGTTAAAGAGTTCTCTTGAAATGGACTTCGACGTTCAAGTTTCACTTTTTAGCCGGGTGGCGGTTGTTGTGCCTTGGACTTTGCAGTCCAAGGTTTATAGGGGCTTTTAAAAAGTTCCATGAAACTCTTCCCCGCACGAGTAGGTGCCACATGTTGCCTACAAGGACCTCCGAGTTTTCCAGAGCAGAGGAAGGCAGGATGAAACCAAGCGCCACCGAAACCGCGGTGTGAACCACTGCGCTGGGAACCACTGCGGGTTGCGCATGGAGCACCTGGGTAGAAGAATCGAGAGGAGAACTTTTTGGGGACGAGCCTCCTTGGGGGTTATCTTTTAGGGAAGCAGGCGCGGTGCTCTCCTTCCTTCGGTTCTCTACTTCGCCGCGAAACAGTTTTGCCGCCACGGCACCGGAACGCTGCTCTCTTATTAGCATTTCAAACAGTCACCCAGATGTTTATTACAGTAAAAGAGGGCAAGTGCGTAAGAAAGATTCCAATTATAAATCCTTATATTTTTAAATACAAATTGTAAGCGATTCAAATAGATATCTTTGTAAAAAAAATTGACGTGCTTGGAGAAGAAGGTTCAGTGGGAAGAAAACCAGATCTGGAATTTTCCCCTTGTCCCAAACCTGGATTTCAACTATAGTTTCCTTGCTCCTTGCTGCTTTCTCTGCCTGCATTTCTCTTTAGAAGGTAGCGGGAAAACTTACCCTATAAAAATAACTTCAGAGCAAATTTGCAGTCTTTGGCACTGATCCTGACCCTCCGAGGAAAATACTCAGTGGCCTTCAGTTCCTAATCCACAATGTTTCCTAGATAGTCCCTTTGAAACAAGATGTTATTGACCCTATTACAGTTTGCTTGTTTAAAAATGAACTTGGGCATCGAGGAAGCCAGCTGGAATTACCCATCAGTTCCTTGCAAATGCCTAAACTGTTTCTGATCTCAGCTCGTTTTGGTTCTTGCACAACAGCAGCGAAAACTTGTAGATCAAGAAAAAAGAGTTTTTTTTTTTCAAAGTGAAACGCTTTTCCCAGTTGCCTAACTTTAATCTTTAGCCAGGGAGCCTTGGCCTCTATCTCAGAGATGAATAAGCTCTACAGCTGGGTTCCAAATCCCCCGTTTTATTATTCCAGTGAAGGCGCTGCTTCGTGCCAACGATGTTCGTTTTTAATCTTAGGTAGATCTGAATTTGCTTTGGTGAGGAAGGAAAGAAGGAAGGGGGGAGAGGGAGGATTATGAACATCGGTGTTTTATAATTCCTATGCACAGCGATTAAAATTACATACTGTATAACTAATACATCACAAAGTCCGTAATGTGCTGGTTTGGATGGCCCGTCAAGTTTTCCCCTAGCAACTTGTCGGCTGCTTTATCCTCTTAATTGTAAATGGGGTTTTTTTGTCTAAGTAAATATTAGTGTGTGAATCTTTACAGTCTTTATGTAAATTCTCATGTTAAGGATGCAAATTCTAAACGTAGCGCCCAAGAAATAAATAAGATCAATTTCTGAATGGGTACGCATGGGTTTGCACCCTAAATTATTATTAGTTTTGTTTGTAAAGAAAATCAGTGAGTGAAAGTAATGATTAATCCAGCGATTCATTCAAAAATCTAAGTATCAACAGTTTATTTCTTAAAATTAATAATGGGAAGCTATCTTGAATATTGCAATTAAACTTGTAAGCAAAATATAATTGAATCAAACAAGCTTCTACGTTTAGTCAATGCAGTCGAGACGTGCTGTACTGTACATGGGATAATCTTATCCATTCCTTGTGGCATTCGGGGACAGGGGGTTGTCTTTTCTTTTTCATGGAAAAAATGATTCAGTTCTTCTTGCCAGTTGCAGCAAGAAGGGTGTCTAGGAAAGCCACCCAACTTGGTCCAACCTGTACCATTCCCCTTCTCCTCCACGATCCAGCCCGCATTTTGCCTTGGGCTGAGGCCAGAGGCTGCCCAGCCTCTGGCAAGAGCCAATCAGAGCGCGCCTTCCAGCACGTGGAGGAGAGGGAATCAAGAGCTAAGCGATTGCAGCGCAGTCACTATCCTGGTTCCTCGAGTCCTGGGCAGGAAGAGGGGCAAGTCTCAGCTGCTGCTTAGTGGGGGGAGGGGTACCAGCCCCAGCCAAACTTCAACCCTCGCACGGCCCGGGAGAGTGCAAGCAAGCCAAAGCCATGAGCAGCCAATACCAAGAAGAGGGCTGCTCCGAGAGGCCCGAATGCAAAAGTAAATCGCCAACTTTGCTCTCCTCCTATTGCATCGACAGCATCCTGGGCAGGAGGAGTCCTTGCAAGATGCGGCTGCTAGGAGCAGCTCCTAATCTGCCGCCTCTGGCCAACAAGACGGAGCCGGACAAGACCGGTCAAGGTGAGAAGAGTGGAATGGGGGTGGAAAAGGGAGGGAACATAGCTTCGAAGAAATGAGAGGTAGATTCCTGTCTTGCTCGCAATCCTGAATGTCTTTTGACCCCTCCCACTGCACCCTTGGCCCAGGGATTGCATAGGGTGAAGGCGCTTCTACGGTAAGTAACTGGTCCCCAAACTCAGACAGTCCCAAATTGAGTAGTCGGACAGTTGAAGGCCGAATCAAGTTCGGAAGAACTCCGCTCCCCGTGCGCCCTGCTGTCCCAGTCTTTCTCTCTCTCTCTCTCTCCGGTGCACTGGGCTGAAACCTAGCAGGGTTTACGCTACTCAGGGAAAAGGCGGGGCGGTGGGGAGTAGATGCAAAACCGAGGATCTCTTTTTCTGCCCTCCTCACTTTACGGGTTTTTACGGTGGCGTTGTGGTGGCAAATGTCAACTGTTGTCAAGAGTTCTGTGCGGGTATTTCTTCAACTTGGCAGCGCCTTTGCCTGCTAGGCCTAGATTAAAGGCGAAACCAACTGGGTAGCGGGGAGGGGAGGACACTCCAGTTCAGTGTCCAAATCTTGTAGGAAATTAGAGGTTCCGTTTTGATTTTCTTCATAAAGGGAGAGAGGGAGAGAAATCACTTTCTCTCCGGCCTGGAGTTTCAGGTTTGGCTTCAAGGGCGAATCTGTCTTTCTACCTCCAAAGAAATGTGGAAATTAATTTGACAGAACCCATAGGTGTCATATGCCAGCTAGACGAGGGGGGGGCTCCCTTTAGTTGGTATTTGAAAGTAATAATATTTGAAACCAAAGTAAGGTTGGGAGATGTTCTCTGGCAATGCTGTTTGCTGCAGCTGCTTTCAAATATAAGCTGTTTTATATTCTGTAAATCTGCCTGAAATCTGTTTATGAACTTAACAGACTTTGTCTGTTATTACGGAAACGGCGAGTTGCCTGGATTCTAACGGAATTCCTTTGGGTTCTATTGACTCAATCTAGACAGCTGCGGAGGAAGATGGGCGGGTTGGGATGACACACGCTGGGACTTTTTGCAGGAGGGGTCCCTCTTGCCAAGAAGCCCATCTGGACTGACGACCCGTGCATGTCTCTGTCTCTGGCAGGACCAGGCAAGGGCAGCCCGCCGGGGTTCGAGATGGGCGAGCTGCATCTGCCGCCCAAGTTGCGCCGCCTCTATGGGCCTGGTGGGGGCCGATTGCTGGCGCGGGCCGAGGCAACTACCTCGTCGTGGGACTCTCTCAAGATCAGCCAGGCGCCACAGGTCAGCATCAGTCGAAGCAAGTCCTACCGGGAGAACGCGCCCTTTGCGCGTACCGCTCGTACCCTCGACGACTTGAGCAACCCTGGAGCTGGCGGCGGCCCCGATTGTAGGCCAAGCCGAGTGGAGGAACTGCTAGAAGATGATGAGGACGAGGAAGAGGAG
Organism: Erythrolamprus reginae; assembly: GCF_031021105.1. Lineage (NCBI taxonomy): Eukaryota > Metazoa > Chordata > Lepidosauria > Squamata > Dipsadidae > Erythrolamprus > Erythrolamprus reginae. The sequence continues at coordinate 76,660,790 of NC_091953.1, forward strand.
GAAGAGGAGGCCGAGGAGCTGGATGAGGAGTTGGACGAGGACGACGAACTGCTAACCGAGGCCAAAGATGCCCGACGGAGCTCGGGGTCCGCGGGTGGGACTGGCGTGGGGCCTGCCGCGATGGGAAGCGAGGGCGCCGGCGACTCGCCCAAAGAGGAGCTGCTGCTCCCTGCAGATGAGCTGGCCGACGGCAAGGATGGTGAGGACAGCGTGTGCCTGTCGGCAGGCAGTGATTCTGAGGAGGGGTTGCTCAAGAGAAAACAACGCCGTTATCGCACCACCTTCACCAGCTACCAGCTGGAGGAGCTCGAGAGGGCCTTCCAGAAGACCCACTATCCAGATGTCTTCACCAGGTAGGGAATGAACTGATGAAACAGCTAGCCTCTAAGTGGTTCTAGGGTGGGAAGGGGTTCTAAGTCAGGATGGAACGTCGACAAAACTCATAGGAATGAGGAAAAAGAGCTGCAAGATCAAGAAAGGCGGATCGACTGGGCATAAAATCCTCTGGGGCGAAAGTTTTTAAAATATTTCTTTCGGTTTTTACATGTACAAGATCAGAAGGAAACGGAAGCAGGAAACAGGTAGGCATAAGAAAGGATATGCAGGGCTGGAAAGGGAAAAGATTTGAAGAGGAGATGCGCCTCACGGGTCTTCTTTGGGTCGTCCTCCACAAAACTCATTTTCGTGCCCCGCTTTGCCTCCCCCTTTCGCTGTTCCCGTGCTTTGGGCAGTCACCTTTCCCCAAATTCAGCTGCCTTTGCGAATTATCGTGTCCAGCTCTCCGCTGGACTTTGGGCTTTAAGCTAGTCTGCCAAGGATAGGTGTGGCCAAATTTTGGGCACATCGTTGCTAAACCAATCTATTTTTGCTCGGATGCTCTGGCTAGGCTTGTCAGGTATCAGTTTCACAGTTTTCCGTTGAAGCTGGAAAGCTGCCCTCTCAATGGAAGTCACATACATACAGATAGGAAAAGATCAAAGTATTCCGCTTTCGAATGCTAAAAATATGGAACGAGGCGGCAGCATTCGGCCGGAGCATTTTGGCAGAGTCTGCAAGGGCTGGCTTGCCTGCTCGCAGACGGTAGTATTTGCTGGATGGGATCCGGAAAATAGGAGTTGGAAAAAATGGAGCTGGGGACGAGAAAGCTGTTGCTGTTGTTTGGATGTGCCTCAGCTTAGAAAGGAAACTTCGGTCAAGCTGAGAATTACCAAATTTTCCTGAAGCACTGGATGGAACTTTCGGACCCAGCCTCCATCCAAAAGTAAAATGGCTTCCTGAATATTTGCACCTTGACAGGGAAAATCTTCGCCTTTCCTTAGCTTCAGATTTACTTTGGTGAGCTTGATTCATCGTATTAACCCTTCTGGATTGATAATTAATTAATAATATGAATCAATTAAATATTCAGCCCTTTCCTTAGGAATTCCTTCAATTTTGCAGGAGCACAAATTCTCCCAATCTTTTGCCAACAGAGAAGCAAAAGTAGGCTCTGTTAATAAAACTCAACTCTGTCCCTTCCCTAAAAGGGCAGTGAGGGAGAAAAGATACTCTAATTGAACTGCAAAATGCGTGGATTGTTTGCCGAAGTGAGCTCTTATTCTACCAAGTTCGTAGGCAATTTTCCTGGGTGTAAATTCGGCAGTTTACTCGATCTTCTTCTCTTTTTTTACCAATTGCCTAGGATTCTTCCTCTAATTTTCTTCTCTTTTGAGGGAAAGAGAAAGAGGGAGGGAGGTGTCTCTTTAATTTCGTTAACCTGTCACAGTGCATGTTATTCCCTCGGGAAAGGGGGGCTGCGTTTGAGTGATGGAAAGAAACTGATGGATCCCTTGCTAAGGCGGTTTCTTAGCCGCTTAGTCAAATTCGATTCCGCTACTACAATGCCATCCTCCGTCACTGATACGCACGCTACCTTTCTAGCCTAGCCAGAACCCAGAAAACCACTCCGTCTTTTCCCTGGAAATGGGTCAGCGGAGCACACCAAACAGTCTGATTCCAGTGCCAAAATCCCGATATGTGAACTTGAGGATGATGTCGGGTTTTCCACTGCCCCGGACACACATTAGTGCAGAAATGTACCGGACCTTTTAAATAGTTCATGCAGATCGGTCCGGGAACTTTCTTTTTGGCAGCACGAAAGCGCTGCCCTTTTCTTCCGAGTGGAGGGCGAGCCAATTTTCCCGCGAGTCGCCCGAATTCGAAGTAAACAGATTGTGAGCAGCTCCCTAACATTCTAATGGTTTCCGATTTGCTTTAATTGTTGCAATAATCACCACAACGAAGGGCTTGTGTTGCAGCTCAATGGATCTCCCCCATGCTGCAGCATAGTATTTGAAGGTGGGAATTTTCGTTAAAGGCCTTGGCTGGAGATACTAGAGAGGAGGTGGGCTCCGGCTTGACTCCTTCTGGGGAACGCTGCCCTCTTTCTTTTTGGAGAAAAAGGGAATAGTGGGAAAGTAAATTGAGCTTGGGGGAAATCAACAGGTAAAGCCTGTCTGGGCCATCAGGTACCAGCAGCGAGCTTGAGGCTTAGGGTAAAATATTTCCAGCTTTGATCCAGGAAGGGAGAGGAAGGATGGTCCAGGGAAACCCCTGTGTGGTATATCCCACCACCACCAAAAGACTTTAAGACAAAAAGCTGAGGCCAAGTCTGATGTGGAGTTGAGCAGATGGGGTCGCTTTGATCTGAGCAACAGAGGAGGAGAAGGTGGAATTAATCATGGCCTTCTGCAGTTTCTACCTCACTGTACCTGTTCCCGGACCCTTTCAGAGTTTCACCTGAGCACCTGTCTTGTACTTCTTTCCCTCCCAGGGAAGAGCTGGCGATGCGCCTGGATCTGACTGAAGCCAGAGTACAGGTGAGTTGAGGGGGGAGGGGATGGAAATTGATGTGGGAGCCAGATATATTGGACAGGGGAGCTTCTCAGTTGCGCAAAACGAAATGCTTTAATCATTGATTTCATCCTGTTGGATTCATCCTTTCATTCACCCCAAATTAAGTTAAAAAAATTGAGAGAAGTGGGTGCTTCTTCAATTTTTTTCCTTTCAGAGACTATGTCCAGGAGGTCTCCAACAAAACTTCCTTTCTTTCCCCTCTGAAATTAACACTTCTGACAATTTTTACCCTTCAAAAATATATCAAAGAGTAAGCCAGGCATGTTGGTGCAAGAGCAAAGAGGACTCAGAAAAGAACAGGGGACTTCCTTCTCAACCCCTGCCCCAACATCTGAGAGGGACCTAGTGCTTCTGATTTCTTTTTGGGCTTGAGCATGCCAGGTAATTCAAGTAGGTTGGCGGAAGGCAGAATTGCCTTTGCAACAGTGCAGGGGGGCAACCAAACTCCCAACAGATGGCTTGGCCTTTGGGCTCTGTGCTGAGCAAATCACTTTACACAGAAAGCCAAGTACAGCAAAAGCACCATAAATTCCATATGGCTCATTTAATACACAACAGCTTCTTGCATTAGAGAAGCTAATGAAGAGCTCAGTTCCCTCCTCTCTGTTGACACATTTCTTTATTGCCAAACAGAGATGTGACAGCAACTCAGGATTTTCAGCTCAGGGGAATGAGTCGTGAGAAAGTTAAATAACCGAAAAAAGAGTGAGCAAGAAACTGAGACCCCCCCTTCCCCTCATCACCATCTTTCTTTTTCACCCTCCCCTTTGTTCTCATTCATGGGAGAATATGTAATTAAGGAGAATATGAATTATTAGAAGCTTTTGGTTTACCTTTGGGTATACTCAGACTTGTTAATTCAATAAGAGGCAGAATGGGGGAGGCATTGCTAATTGAAACAGGAAAGGCACACTGGGAGATACCAATATTTTCATTGCCTTAATGCTCAGTTCATGTGCTGGATGTAAGTAGGGCTATAAGGAGAGCCTTCTTGGAGGTGATCAGAGCAAACCAAGAGCTATGCAAAGAAGTCATTTTTTTGCCACTTATAATGTTTTCCTTCTTTCTCACTTCCAAACTCTTTTATTTGGTGGAAATGGAATCAAAATTCTTAGAAAGCAAACTCTCGTTTTCTGTTCCTTTCACTTTGTTGTAATTGTTAATGCTACTTAAGCTTTACAACAGGACAAAATATGACAATGTCTGATATTATCTGCCTGAATCCCAGCGACCGATTAAGTCCCACAGAGTTGGCCTTCTCCGGGTCCCCATCAACAAAACAATGCCATTTGGCGGGACCCAGGGGAAGAGCCTTCTGTGTGGCGGCCCTGACCCTCTGGAATCAACTCCTCCCCAGAGATTAGGACTGCCCCCACCCTCCTTGCCTTTTGAAAACTCCTAAAAACCCACCTTTGTCACCAGGCATGGAGAAATTGATTCACCTCGGCTACTCCGTTTTATGTATGGTTTGTTTGGGTTGTATGATTGTTTTTAATTAAGGGTTTTAAAACTGTTTTTGCTTTTAACATTGGATTTGTATTTTGTATTACTGTTGTGAGCCGAGTCTTCGGAGAGGGGCGGCATACAAATCTAATAAATTATTATTACTATTAGTTATGGAAATTTATTTAGCCAAGATTTAGTTAAAAAACATAGGACCTGCAGATGAATAGCTGCAAAAGATTATTTACTGTTACTAATTCTCTCAAGTATCAAAGTCTTTAATATGTTTAACCTGCCACGTAAATTGCCCAAACCATTCAAACATTTGCCAAAAACTTTGGCGCTGAGAAAAGGAAGGATAGAGAAATGTTACATGTAAAGTTTTAGGAAACATTAGATATTGCTTTTTGAATATTTCAGCATGTCTTATGCAGTAGCATATACTTCCTAGTCACTGTGCCCACTCTTTGGCGAGGCTACCAGAGGATGGGTGGAAATTGAAGATTTAGAGCTATGAGAAAAAAGACTATATCAGAGAAACTCCTCCAATAGGAAGTCAGTAACAAAGTGCTTATTTCTAAGAGAAATATATTTTAAAAGCTCATTCCGATGGCACAGTCTGATTTAAAGGGATATCAGCAGAACATCATTTAAAGGGATATCAATAAAACATAATCAGAATAATTTGTTGTTTATATATGTCCAAGCCAAGGCTAACAGTCTAAATCCCCCCAAAATGGTAAAAAAAGAAAAGAAATGCTGCATTAAAAAGTAGATGTATCCCTTTGGATTTTTACTTTTGAATAGGAAAACTTGAGCATAAGTCAGTATATGCCTCTATCTGTTAGAATATTTAATTTAAATATCTGCACCTCTGATTTCGCAGGAAACTATGAAAAAGCTGTTCAATATCTTAAATTTAGAAGACCATCTACCGCTTTGAGCCTTTGTTTTGGATTTATACAGAGTGAAGGAGCTTTTAATACATTCACCTGAAGCCTTGGATTACTTCTCTTAATAAATAAGAGGACCAATTTGCTTCACTTCCTTCTAGAATCTAGAGAAAAGATGAGAAACCCATAGTCTATTGAAAATATTTGAAAACTATTTCCAGGAGATGGAGGCGTGTTTCTTTCCCTCTCTGCCGGAAAAATAGAAAAGCGCTAGATTACGAGATGGCTTTCTGGAGTATCTACCCAGACAAGCTTCCCACTCTTCCTCTGCTGGATGGGTCTGGCGAGGTTAGGAACCGGTCTTTTGTTGGCTGTCCTCCGCAATATCGCGGCCCGAAGGCGGGTCATCGGGCTTCTGAAGATCGTTTGCTGGCCGCCGAGGAGCCGGAGCTTACTAATCGCATTGCCCCTTGTTTTCTTTTGGCTTCCAGGTCTGGTTCCAGAACCGGAGAGCCAAATGGCGGAAGAGGGAAAAGGCCGGTGCTCAAAGCCATCCACCCGGCCTGCCGTTCCCTGGCCCGCTGTCGGCATCTCATCCGCTCAGTCCCTACCTTGATGCTAGTCCTTTCCCTCCTCACCACCCAGCTCTCGATTCTGCCTGGACGGCCGCCGCCGCCGCCGCCGCCGCCTTTCCCAGCCTCCCACCTCCGGGCTCTGCAGCCTTGCCCCCCAGCAGCACCCCGCTAGGCCTCAGCACTTTCCTGGGAGCGGCTGTATTTCGACACCCGGCCTTCATCAGTCCAGCTTTTGGCAGGTAAACTCCCCACCCGCACCTGGTGCCTTCCCCCATTAGTCAGCGGAGGGTCACAGAAGAGGTGCTGAACTTGTCCTGCGGCACAAGGGTAAAGTTGGGGGATATTTCCTAGGAGAACGCATGTGCTATGTAGATCCAGACGCACCTATTTTTGAAGCCAAAGGGGCGGAGCTAGGGACAACTTGGTTCTTAGGGAGGATGAGTAGAACCCTACCGTCTAAGGATTTGGAACACATAAAAAAAAACAATCCTAAGAATTCTCAGTGCCAAGATCAATGAAAGCTAAAGGTGCGGGGGGGGGGGGGGAGATGAATGTACCGTTTTCAACCTCCCACATGTGCTGTCCAGCCCTGGCTACGATTAATCAGAAGTTCTCTGTATCCAACGTAGGCTTGGCTGCAGTCCAAATAATGGTCCAATCTATTCACGTATCTAAAAATCCATTTGGGAGGCTGTAAGAGGGTTGCACATTTCTGGAGTTCTCGTTTTTTTAAAAAAAATATGGATTTAAAACCTCGTGCGAATCACGTCTGATTTTCTATATTACAATTGGAAAGCGATTTGAAAAAAGCTTTGGAAAGTCATTTCGATGATTAAAGTTTAAACATATGTTAGAAGTTGGGTATCCCCGTCTCCCAATGATCAGGAGGTTGGGAATTATTTCCCTATAATAAGAGTATATTTTATTCTAAATGCCTACAGGAAGGTCTGCAATATACAATGACATTATGTGAGGAGAGGAAAATCATAGGTGGCCCATATTTAATTAAACTGAATGCAATTGAAACACCGCGTTCGAGAGGGGCGGCCAAGTTGCCTAGCTTGGACGGCAATCCGCTGGATAGAAAAAATATAAATCAGACAGGGGGATGGGCGATACTATAGTTGCATTTCCTTAGATAAATTCAAACAATGAAATAAGCCTGTAGCTAATGAAATAGACAACGAGACAGAACCGAGTTTATTAAAACAGGAAAGATGAAAATACAAGGGAAAAATTAACGAGAATAAAATGAAAATATATTCATGGGGTATGCCGCCACTTAAAACAAAATTATCTCTTGCAGGAGGAATGGAAATCCAAGTTAAATTAAGATTTTAAGTGGCGAGGAATGTCTACCAATGAAAATGAAACTGTTTTTGTTTCCCCTTCACAAGTATAGTGATTCGATTTCCCAAACGTTACTGGATTACTACGCCCCCTAACGATCACTGTTCCCGTGCTTTAATGCTTTTCTTTAAACTATGTAGCCTGGTTCCTCCCGCCAAAAACATTGAAAAGTTAGTTGCAAAAAACTCGCTGAACATATTTTAATGGGCAGCCCTGCAAGGAAAAGAACAGGGTGGGTGCAGGGTAGAAAAAAAACACCTCATCCTCTTGAGCGAGATTTCCCTCTGCTCTTAATAACCAGCGTTTTTAGGAAGGCGGTTTTAATCTACACGTATCAGATTCCCCAGAGCTGCGGTTAGCAGTTTTAGTTTGCTAATATTTCCAGCCATGAGGTTCCCAATTGTGGAAGATTGGTATTGCAGGCCTCCATTCTGCAAACTAAAGGCTACAGAAGTCTAGTCTAGTCAAGGCCAGGGAGGCCATTCTGAGTTGAACTGTATAAAGCCTCTCACTGAGCACGGCGGGTAAGCTGGGGACAGAAGCCACTTCAGACGGAATCCAGGCGCCAGCCCCGGCAGCCTGTCCCAGAGCCTAGCAAGTTTGGTCTTAGTTGGTCCCTCCCGTTGCCTTCCAAGCCCGCAGTTCAATTCCTTGCCGCGCTGATGTCAGTAATCACCTCCTTGGTTAATGGAGAGCTCGTGTCTCTCGACGTGCCGGTCAAAGAGGGTCAGCTGAATAACACCGGGAGAAACGCAGTCGAAAAAAGGAACAGGGAAAGCATGCCGCAGATTGTGTCATTGCTAGGGGTTGCCGGAACGTAATTGGAGTTCCGCTGTGAGGCAATCCGCTAGAACGGCACTCCCCGCTGGGGAGGGGGATCTACGCGGAGCGAAGCCGAGAGGCGGGCGCTGCTTTGGACATCCGGGCGCCGGGAAGTTTCTCATAAGACAGACGGGGGTTGCCACAGACGGACACCCTAATTAAGGGGGCGAGAGCAAGTTCGGCAGACCAGCTAAGGTCTATCGAAAGCCATCCTAGTGGTAGGTTGGCGGGAAGGGGCGAGAAGAGCCGAGTCAGCCTACCCTAGCTTTCCCTGCAAGCGAGTTTTGAACGGTTGCTAGTTTCTTGAAAAGAGCTACGGTCGCCAACAAACGGTCGACCTAGCAACCTATAAACGCGACTCTGCCCATCGGGGTTTTTCAATCTTCCTCTTTCTCGAGCCTCCTCCCACAACTTTCGGGTTCAGAATGGCTCGCCAAGGTTGTCCCATCAGAAGCGTGCAGAATTGCAAGCAGAAGAGGCGCCCTAAATAGAGGGAATGCGGGATTCAGTTCCCAGTTCGGGAGGAGGCCAGAAAGCGGACGCAAAACGGGACTTTCTTATTTTCCTGCGATTACCTAAATCAGGCTTCTCCAGTTCGAGATTGGCAAATTGTCGCCTTCCCGATTTTTAGAGCTCTGAAAAGCCGCCTGTCCTGCAGAGAATAAAACTGAAACCGAAATGGCAGCCCCCTCTCGCCACCATAAAAGCAACTGTGGGACTTTCGGCTAACTTAAGATTGACTGTCCCGCGTCTCCTTTGCTTGCAGGCTCTTTTCCACCATGGCCCCGCTGACTAGCGCTTCCACCGCAGCTGCTCTGCTGCGACAGCCAACCCCTGTCGTGGACAACGCCGTGCAATCGAGTGGGCTCTCTGACCCGGCCACCGCGGCAGCGGACCGGCGTGCCTCCAGCATTGCGGCGCTGCGCCTGAAAGCCAAGGAGCACGCGGCGCAGCTCACACAGCTCAATATCCTCCCCGGGAACAGCGCGGGCAAAGAGGTGTGCTAAGCCGTTGGTGGGCGAATCGGCGGAGGCACGTTCCAAGACCAAAACGGGAGGGAAGCCAGTAGATACACGCTTTCTGGAGGCGGGGTGGCGCCATTTCTGCGGCTTCCCTTGGGCCAATCCGCAGGAGCCCACCCTTCGTCGGCCGGGAGTTTTTTCCTTACTAAATCGGCGACTGGGTCAGCAAAGTACCTGCCCGAGTTGCGAGAGGCTGGAGAGAAGACCGGGAGGTCGGTGAGGTTGCTAAGAAAATGAAGGGCAACGGAGGCCAGGTTGCGCTCTTTGCCTAGGCTGTTCTCAACCGCCCAGAAAAGATGCTTGCTGACAGAGCCAAGGCTGGTCAAAGCCAAGTAGAGCACTTGGGGAGGGGCGGGTCTGGTCTCTTGTCCACCGATCACATCAACCAAGGGTTTTATAGTAAACCAAAGGGAAATATAACGCTAGCATATGGACTGTTTAAGTTACTATACTGTGATACCCGATACTGTACATACCATTGTTATTAAAAAATACGAAAAAAAAAAATCCAGAGCTTTGTATATTTGAAATGTTATACAATAATTGCACTCAGTGTAGTGTTTGTACAAGTTTGTCATTTCTGTAGATTTCTGTGTTGTAGATATTATAGGGATCCTAGACAAATATTTATGTACAAATTCTTTAACGTATTAAGTGTAGTTTCCCAAAACCCAAGAGAATGCCAGCAAGCCAGAGAAAGGCCATCGGAAACCTACGTTTGTGTAATGTTGTTATTGCTCTCACTTTTCCTTGCGATTAAGTGGGAAAGTTACCCATAGAAAATAAATCTCTCTATATATATCCACACGTTTATCAATAATTCCAAAAGCTACCTGGAGGTTCAGTGCCATTGAAAACAACCGTGCTAATAACAGGGAGGGGGGGGTGTATAAGCAGGTGCGAAAGATTGAGTTCTTTATAGAATGTGGAGAAAAGATGGACTTTTCAAATGTTCGAACTGATAAGTAAAAAAGGCTTTGCCAAATTTTTCGAAAAAATTCTCAGACTTGGGTTTGGTTAGTGTAGAATCCTCACCCACTTGCCAAACTCACCCAAAGTCAAATAAATAAGTCAAATAAATAAATAAGTCAAATAAATAAATTAATGGCTTGGCTGGAAATTGTAGTCGCAGAATTACTGGAAGATATCAAAAAGGGAAACTAAGTCCAGAACTATGACGTGGATGTAAAAGGATATGGCTCAATTCTGCCCCTAACTACTCAGAGGAAAGTCCCACTGAGATTTTGGAAAGTGGGCATAAGATCGTGGCTTAGGCAGGACCCTTAAAATAGCTAACACCAATAGGAGTGTCCTAGAAAGCCTTGACCATATCAAATGCACTTATTGGGGAATACAACCAAATCAGAATAAGAATTGTTCCCAAATCAACATCTTGGCTGTTCTAACAAGGAACGCTTCCTGCATTATTTTCAATGGGCACATTTTTCTTCGCTTTAAATGTGAGCAAAGCTGGTATGCACCCGCCTCTCCCTCTCTTGGTCCCTTTTCGTTCCTTCCTTCCCCGAAAATGCATCTCCTCATAAGAGGGTGATTTGGGGAGGCACTTGAAAGGCTTCTGCTTAGTGGCCTCCATCCCTAAGAGTGGGCTTGTAGATCAGGTCAGCCTGTCCCGAGGCCCGGGCTGTGTACCAGCCAGCAACTGTGGGGAATGAGGAGCTGGAGGTGTCTTGGCGCCCGCTCGAAGCCCTCACACATATAGGCTGGGTTGGGTAGGAAAATGAGAGGCTGTCAGAGACTGCTGAGCTGTATACTGGGCTGTTTTGGTTGAAAATTTGGCGGAACCTTTCAGGACCAAGCTCTGAGGAACGAAAGTGAGGTTTGCCACACATCGGGTTTTTCTTTCTTCAGTCCTAGAGGCGGGAAGAAAAATGGCGCTGTTTTGCCCCAGCCATTACTGCTTCTATTGGGAAGAGCGGCAGATTCTGCCTGTCCCTTTCCGCGAGGCTGAAAGCCTTCCTCCCCCAGCCTGATCTCTCCCTTTTCCAAGCCATTTGACCTGCCACGGAGCTGAAGCAAACCCCGTGAAATTGCCTCCAAGGATTACATCCCCGTCCCATTGAAAAGCCCGAGCCCCTGGTTTACCAACCTCCTAATCCCATGTCACTCGGCTGCTGCAAACAACACCCCCCTCCCCCAGTAAAAGGGCGCCTATTTTTCCGCAGCTGATGGGGGAGTGGCTTTACAGTTGGCCGTGGCGGACGGAGCTTGGCCTTGCGAGCGCTTCAAAAAGGAATTTCGGTCTTCCCCGGATTAGAAGAAGGCCGGGCTGTGACGCCTGTCAATCCCTCAAAGCCATCACCGAAACCCACAATCTTTCCCTTTCCTGGCTCCGTGCTGGCAGGGAACACCTGTCAGACTCTTGGGAGACCACACCAAGCTTTTCAACTTTGAAAGGTGCTCTGGCAAGGTAAGGAAGGTAAAACAAGGCCTTCCATAAATCCCAGCTAAGGCTTCCCAGGAAGTTTCACAAAGCTGAACTCCTTCCTCCCTTTTCTTTTTCTGAGACACTTTCCTCCCTAACCCCAGCCTCATGTACATCCAAGGGCTGTGTTTTCTGAATAAGCTCCATGACAAAAAATGGAAACATTTCACTTTGGGTAATTCACCAGAAAAAAAATGAAGCCAACCTCTCCTAAATTGCTTTGTTGTAAACTGATGCCATATATGGATAAGAAATTGTTGTACAACACATTTCATGTATGCATGAAAGGTATTGCCATCTCCACCCAACATACACAAACATATTGCCATCTCCACCCAACATATACAAAGGTATAGGTCAACTAACAAGAAATGAAAGGAATTGGTCACAATACACCAACATTGCAATAACCTAAAACATGTCATGGCTTGCCCCTAAAAGAAGACTTTTGGTAAATGTTGCAGAGAGAATTTAAGATAAAGCTTTACTGAGGTGGCTCTAATGGAAGGCAAATTTTCCTTCAGTGGATACTACTCTTCTCAGAATTTGCATTTATACAACGCAGTGGGTTCTTTAGCATGTTTGTTTTTATGAACAAACTGAAAAATTCTTCCAAATAACCATAAATTTAACTGACACCATCTTATACACATATGCATTTTGGAGTATATATATTTAAAAACACCATAGGTACAAAAATATTTTTATAGAAAAAAAGAACATTTACCCCTGGACATGATTAACAGTAGAGTTTGAAGTGCATGTTTTACTTTAAAGGAAAGGGAATCATTATCAAGCCATTATGCATTAAAAAATGTCACTCAGTCATTTTTATTCATTCTACAGAAATAATTGTAAAAGCCAGAATCATACTTCTGCAGGCAGCAATTTTGTTCTGCAGGGGGGTTATTACTCTGGTCCCTTATTAGGATCTATACTACTGCCAAGCAATCCTATAACCATCTCAAAAGAAGTTTACCTTCATGTTATAAAACCAGTAGTGATATTTACACTGTGCAATAATTAGTGTATTACTTGAATCCACTAACAGGTTCATTTTATCTCTTCACAAAACCTCTACCCTGCTTATAGAAAGCTTGTGCCGCCTTTGGTGCTGTTAAAGTAGTAAAAGAGTGAATGAAGACTGGTAGCACTCTCTCTTTTTGCCTTGCCTTAATTCCCATCTCTTTTTGCTCTCATCCAATTAGTGCAGTGTATTAAGCAGTTTATCATCTCATAGTCAGCTATTGAGAGAAACAAGGCGAACACTTTGCAATAGAGCCTGCTCTCCTTTGACACCCTCAGGTACTTACATATTCCACTGTGCTATGAATAATAGAAGAAGAATAGAGCACTAATTCCCTCATCAAAGAATGCCTTGTCTGCTGCTTTGCTCAACAACACCATTCTGATCAAAAGAAAAGCAATAAAGCTTAGCATAACAAAACCGAAACCTACTTATTAGCTTAGTGGTTAAATTAATGCAGAGACGCTGCTATTCAAAACCAAGGTTTGAAAACAGCCTCCAACAACCTGATAATGCTGCCTTCAGGATGAAGGAATTTTAATCTGAAATTTGAAGCTGGCACAGATGAGTTAATCTATTAAACACCTATAAGAGGAGTGCAGGATGAGTGGTTCAATTAAGAAATATTTAGGTGGTCAACAGAAGAGAAGCAAAGGAGGCAAGATCAAAAATAGGCTGAAGTTGGGAAATAGAAAAGTAATTTTTATCCAGTAAGAAATGATTCTGGCACAAGATGAAACAATTCATTGGGTTCTTTCTTTTAATAAATACTGTGAAGGCTGGCTTCTAAGCTTATGTATTAAAACCTCCTTTCCTGTCCCTCAACTTAACTTTGCTGTTTATTTTTAACTACATGAAGAAAAAGAGTAACAGAACCCAGATTTCTCTGATGAACTCAGGGTTATTTTTGGTTTTGTAATTCTACAGTTCAATGAATGTAATATGCACGTAAAGATTGATATGCACAAAGAAAGATAACTTTACACGTCTCAGTTTTTCCATTGTTAAAATAAGGTGAAATAGTCAAAGTAGGCTATGTAGTCAGCAAGGGTCATATCAGTAGCAGATTTAGCTGACTAAACTTGTAACAAAACATTAAACAAGCTATCTTTATTTATTTTATGGTGCAAAAATATTTTCCCTGGTAATTAAGAAGAAATGCAAAATTCCATTATGCAGTTTATATTTATAAAATTTACATTTATAGAAATAAAACGTTTGCTCAAATTTTCTGCAGAATTCTATATAACAATGTACCTGAAATTAGAGTCTTGCTGAGATTATGTCATGTGCTTGTCTACACATACACATTATTTTTCATTTCCTTATATTTTACAATAAATATTCTGAACATGGGCTATAACCCAAACCTATAAAGTATTTGTAAATACAGCATGTTATTCTAATTTAGAAGGAAACTGTGCTTTTATCCCTCAAAGCCTGAGCTACTGTAATTGGGCAGCTGATTAAAGTAGTAATAGATACTACTAAAAATGTACGGCCATACATATAATAGTCTTCCTTAACCAATATTAAAATCATTTACTGGGAAAACTGAACATCACAACATAAACTTCCCAATCCAGAACTGTTTACAAAGAAATTTCTCTCTACAGCAATGCAAGGATGGGTTGAACAATTTTATAGAGGAGTTCTCTTGGTACACTGCAACTCACTCTTCAGTAAGGCAAGATAGATGGAGCATCACTACCATGTTTATTCATCTATCAGTACAATCAGATAAGAACTGGGAGATATAAAGTACAAATGGCTTGTAAATCCATATCATTATTCTGTTTCACAGATATATTTCATATGAATGCACCGTTCAGATATTTATACCAATAATTTTATTATATTTTCTTCAACTGTGTAAATGTTTACATCTACATTTAGAATGCTTTCATATATACCAATAAATGTTATTATCCTCATAGAAGTTAAGAAATACATAAATCTACATAAGGAGTCCAATATTTCCCTTTCCTAGCCCAAAAACACAGTTAGTGAGGTTGGATTGACTTTTGTTGTACCTGTTAAATGTTTATTGGCAATTAAAAAACTATAATCATTATAAAATCTAGCTTCCATGGCTTTATTTGCTTACTATAAGGCCATTCCTTTTGTCATCTTAAATTTACTCCATTTTGGTCTCAACTAGCTTCTTCTAATGATAATAGGCTGCCCAAATTATTTTGATGACTCCCAAGAAATTAATGACTAATATTCAAATAGCTGAAAAAAATTGTAACACATAATCTCCTAGAAAGAAATCAGAGAAGGAGGGAGAGAGAGAGAGAGAATATGTCTGTTTGGTATGTCTTCCTAGAACAAAAAGAACCTTAATGTTGTCATATTGCCACATAGTAGATAAATTATTAAAAGACTACCAGTGCTCCTACACCTTTGTTAATTTCTTTTCTTGAAAATACCTCTTGCTAAATGTATTGATTAAAGTCTAGGATATATTGCAGCAACTCTCATTGCAATATACACTATATTTGCAGCAACTCTCACTTCAGTTAAAGGAGCTAATTTTCCAACCTATTATGAAATCTAAATTGTGAGCTGCTTATTATATTCATCAACTTTTAATCTGCTTTTCTTTTACATATTTTTATACTGAATAAACTTAGATTTTAAAGTATATTAGTTTTTTTAATCTAGAGCCATACTAGAAAGCCTCAGAAAACAGAAAAACAAAAGACAAAAAAAGGGAGGAAGATAAACTACTGCCTATAAACAGAGATCACAAACAACACTTTTAAGTACTGGACCAGTCCCCGGATTTTACTATAGTGAATGTCTGAAAGAGTTTGCTGAGGTTTACTTCAGAATAGCTGCTCATAGACAACCATTTGTCTATTGTGTTCTTCAGCTTTTTGTATCCCTCTTTGTAGGCTTCCAACATCTTCTTCAATTCATCTATAGGGATAGAGAAAATTAGAATTAGAAGAATTTTCGCAGAACTTTTATCTCTTTAAAACATGATGATCTCAAAACCCAAAATTCTTTGCAAGATGCCTGCTGATGAGCTTGTTATTTCCCTGCTTACATTTTTAAAAAGTACTTTGGTCAGCATGTTTATGTATCATACTTGTTATTTACAAACAAATCAAGTGCATCAAGAATTAGTCAACCGACTTGTCATGCCCAACTGTATTGGCACACCAGCTTCTGTCAGAAAATGTTAGGAAGCCTAGTTTGTACATTAATGATGAATATATTGGGGTACAGAGGATAGAGAAGAACAGGAATGAGGGAATAGATTCAGCTGTATCACAGAACCAACTGAAAGAGGTTTAACGAAGAAAACAAAACCAAGTTTAGTGCCACAATTGTCTCACCATCTGCTTTCAATGTTGTGAACCTTGCCTCCTGACTAAATTACTGAAGAGCTTTATAATGATGAGGACATTGGGAACTTTCTTTAATTGCTTATTATAAGGCATACAAAAGTCCCTACAGAAATGCTCTGAAGGCTATTAAAATGAAATAAACATTCTGTTCCACACTTCCCTCAAATTTTTAGAAAAGCCATTTATGAGGGCTGCAATCAGAAATTCTCCTTATGAATTCATTTATGCACTTTTAAAGTGCTTGAGGAAATACTTTCAGGCACCCTTCCCCCTTTGCTATATGCATTAACACATTCAGTGGGAATAGCAAGCAAGTTGCATATTTCATTGAGGTACCTTTTTGGGAGTATATAGACAAATAGGCTTTATAGCTAAATGGCCTATAGTTAACTTAAGAAAACAAAATCTGAAACTATATGCTGCTGGAAGAACCAGAATGACTACAAGAGGTTGTCTTATATCAGATCAAGCAATTCCTTTATATCAGATTGCTGACAAATTGGTAGTGGTTTTTCTTCATTTCAGAGGCCCTTTCAAATTGTTTGCTACCAGAAATTACCATCCTCACTGAAAATAGTAGTGATGAAAACTAGGCAATTTATTAATGTTATGAAATAGGTAGACCGGCTGACCATTAGTAGATGATTACAGATAGTCCTCAAGTTATGAATATAAAGGAGCCTGGCCATTCCATTTGTAATCTGAGGACTCGTAGGAGCGAATCTTGTATCTTGAATAGGATAATTTCCTCTGTTCGCCCATGCATTCACTAATCGAATGTACGGTTCATTAAGTGCACATGAGGTATTTCAGGGTGGGAAAGGCAATGGGGTGCCTAGTGATGGAACAGGCCACCTGCTTAAGACCACCCAAGGTCTCCCCGACCCACTGAAATACCTCATGTTCCCCACAATTGCTTTCTCCCCAACCTGCCGAGCCAGATCATTTTCCTGTGAAGTTCTAGCAAGCTGTCTCCACTCCAGCTTCTCAGTCATGTGTATCCATGTGCAGCTCCGTTTTGGTGTGCATGGGCCTCGTCCAGCACTTTGCTAGTAAAAACAGAGCTCTGTTTAGGCCTGCACAGGCCTCTCCTGGCACTTTGCAAGCCAAAATGTAGGTTTGGAGGGATTGCAGCGCTCTATTTAGGGCTGCACAAGCAAAGTCCTGGGCAATATCTGTGCAGGCCAAAATAAGGCGTCAAAAGAGGTGGGCTGTTTTGGCTGGAAAAGTGCAGGACAAATATTGCAGAGCCTCTGTGGTTAGCTATAAGGGCAAACAATCGCCGTGGTGCTGCAAGATTTGTAGTTTGGGGTCTTGTTCATAAACACAAGGGGACGCTGATTGTGTAAGTTTGAATGTTCACTAAGGGAAACGCTTGTACCCTGGGGATTACCTGTACACTGGAATTTACAAGAGTAGATAATTGTGAGCCCTTAGTGCTCTCTGAATTTGATTATTTTCTTGTGGATATTTCATTATCCAACTAGATAACTTTGGTGCTATAGTACCACTGTATCAGAGCATTTCAATGCACTGGAGTTTTAAGATACCAAAGTCTAATATAACAATTCTTCTAGTAAATGTCCAATTCAACTTGTCTGTGAATTAGACTGGATTGAGAGACTGGCACAAAGTCACCTAGTGAAATTATGTGATTTAGGATGGCTTAGAATTTTACAACTCTTAACCTAACATCTTTACCACTAAATTACATTGGCACTCTTTGTAAATTTAGAAGAAATAATAAGTATATAAGCTGTTTTTTCTATTTCATAAAGTGTATTATTTTAAGGCTCTGAAAGTCTTTTAAAATAAGCATTCTGGAATGTGCTGGAGTATACATGAAACATGTTTTAAAATCATTGAAATATCTTTAAAAAATTCCAGGTTCACATAAATTGTTTTAAGAAGATGTTTCTGGCTGTCTTCTTTTTGCATTTTTTAAAAGAGAAAAGCAATGTGCTTCTGTATCCATTTACCTATTAACTATTTGAAAGAGCTAATTTGTATGCTTTCCTACAGATTTTAAAGCATATCATGTACAGGCTTTGCAGAATTCTAGATTATGTTATTGATCTTTTTGTTTTTACTCATTCTCATTTTATGCAAGTTAGAGAAGTCCCATGAATTCAGTGGATGTTACTAGCTCAAGAGAGCAACAGTGTTTGTTTGCAAAGCTCATGATTTCCCATCATTAGTCATATGGTATGGCATAATGAACATCTAGGCAAGGAAGGAAATTAATAAGAAAATTTCATTAAGGCTTACTATTACATGTGATCCTCACTTAACAACTCATTCATTAACTACTCAAATTCACAATGGTTCTGAATTATGACTGGTCTTCTACTATTTTATAAAATTCTGCTGGTAATCCATCAGGTTCTGGCATTTTCCCATTCTTATGTTTTAATCCCTTCTATTAGTTCCATCATTGATATCCTTTCCTACAATTTCTTTTGACATTTTCTGAGATTTTTGGTATATTTGCGTTCTCCAAATATCTTATTTCTTCTTGCTTTGTTTTTTTATTTGTATAATTGTTCATAGTAATTTTCTACTATTTTCTTTTTTTCATTGTTTTGGTAGTGTAGATTTCCTTTTATGTCTATTGATTGGTTTATTTATTATTTTTCTCTCTCTCTTTCTTAATTTTATAGCCAACCAACGTCCTGGCTCATTTGCATTTTCAAGCAAGTTTCTTTTACCTGTTTTATTTTCTGGGCAATCTCTTCATTTTCAAATATGTTTATTTTATGTTTCTGTAGGGTTATTTTGTTTTTAAGTGACATATTTTGTGGATATTTTTGCAAATCCTTTTCCAATGTTTTGTATTCTTCTTCCATTTATTTTTGTTTTTGTCTTGTTTGTGTCTTCTGTTTTACCATATATGCCATTACTCCTACTCTAGTATATGCTTTAAAAGTATCCTACAAATTTTGTAAAGAAGTATCTTCTTTCTTATTTTCTTTAAAAAAGAAAGTCAGTTCTTTTTCCATATATATTTGAAAGTTTTTTTATTTACTACTCTTTGGTTCAATGTCCATCTTGGTCCCTTTGTCCTTTCCATTTTACTATAATTGGATTGTGGTCTGCCCATATAGTTGGTTCAATTTCAATCATTTCTATTTCAGTTAATAATTCTAATGACATCTACATCATATCTATTTTTGACCACAACAAATGTCTATTCAAGTAGAACGTGTATTGTCTTTCTTTCATATTCCTCTGCATCCATACATCTTGTAGTGTTAATTTGTCTATCATTGTAAAAAATGTTTTTGGAAGTGTCTCTCTTTCTTATTTACTTTGTTTGATCTATAATCCAGTTCTTTATCTACAATTGCATAAAAATCTACTATACACATATCTTCATGTTCATATTCGATTATTTTTCTATGGAATTTTCTATAAAATTCTTTGTGATTATCATTTGGAGCATAAATGGCTACTATCAGTACTTTCTTAAAGTTCATTATTATTTCAACCATTAATATTCTTCCTTCTAAGTCTTCATATATTTTTTCTGATTGTATTTCATGCAATTAATACATTAAGTGTAGTTATGTTAGAAATATTTAATGATCTGTTACTGATCCCAGATACACGGACAGAAGCATATTTAACTCTTACACCTAAAGAAGACTCTGACTTACAACAAACAAGAAATTATAGACCAATTTCTTTACTGAATGTGGATTATAACATTTTTGCTTCAATTATGGCAAGACAATTGAAGAGACTATTGAATGAATTCATTCATTTGGACCAAAATAGCTTCCTACCTAAATGACAGATAAGCAATAATATGATAATTGTCTTAAATATGTTGGAATATTATGAAGTACACTCTGAAAACAATTAGGATTATTGTTTCTAGATGCACAGAAGGCTTTTGACAATGTT
Organism: Erythrolamprus reginae; assembly: GCF_031021105.1. NCBI lineage: Eukaryota > Metazoa > Chordata > Lepidosauria > Squamata > Dipsadidae > Erythrolamprus > Erythrolamprus reginae. The sequence continues at coordinate 76,680,525 of NC_091953.1, forward strand.
AATTGGAAATTTATGACATTACAATTAGAAACTATGAATTTTGGAGAAAATCTTTGAATAAGGTAAAAACAGTATATAATAAACAATTGGTGAAAGTTATGATAAATGGTGAATTGACATGGAGAATTAAGATAGAGAAAGGTACTAGACTGGGATACCCTCTATTTCCACTACTATTTATTTTAATATTGAAAATATTAAATAGAAAAATAAGAGAAGATAAAAAAATTAGAGGAATAAGAATCAGAAAACAAGAATATAAATTATAAGCTTGTTCAGATGATTTGGTGTTTATAATAGAAGATCCAATAGAGATTGGCCATAAAATATTAAGATAAATAGAATATGGAATGGCAGGGTTAAACATTAATAAAGAAAAAAACAAAAATGATAGTGAAAAATATGACAGAAAAACAAAAGAGAAAATTGGGGAAAAGAACCGTTGTACCTACCTGAACGGTCTTCTCAATGCACTGGAAGGAGAGTCCAACATGGGTATTACTCCAATCTTATTGGTAGAGACTGAGTTAGAAATTTAAATATTAATTGAGCACCACCCCCTCTGCTCTTCCCATGAGCCAGTTTTAAAAACGAAAACATATAAGAGGATAACCAAATTTTATTATAACAATAAACAACTGACTAACTGCCCACTCCGGCGTCCCTGCACCCCTAAACATACTGGGTGGGTTTGGACTCTCCTTCCAGTGCATTGAGAAGACCGTTCAGGTAGGTACAACGGTTCTTCTCCACTGCATCTGGAAGGAGAGTCCAACATGGGATATACCAGAGATTTACGGCCCATGGGAGGGAGAAGATCTTGTCAGGGACGTTGGAGAAACACAAACTCGTTGTAAAACACGTCTCCCAAAGGCTGCTTCGGCCGAAGCGAAGGAGTCCAACTTGTAGTGCCGTATGAATGTTGAAGGGGCAGCCCACGTGGCAGCTCTGCAGATGTCCTCTATGGATGCCTGTGTGACCCAGGCTGCTGAAGTGGCCGCACTCCTCGTGGAGTGAGCTGTCACTCCTGCTGGTACGGGTTGTCCCTGAGTCCTGTACGCCTCCGCGATACAGTCTCTGATCCAACGGCTAATTGATGTGGATGAAATTCCAAGTCCCTTCTTCCCCTGTGCAAACGCAACGAACAACCTCTCTGTTTGTCGAAACGATTCCGTTCGCCTCACATAAATCTTGACCGCACGGCGCACGTCTATTTTGTGCCATCTTAACTCCGATGGGTGGTTACCGTGGGTGCAAAAATCCGGAAGTATCAGTTCCTGTTTCCGGTGAAAGTCTGAATTAACCTTCGGTATGAAGGACGGGTCTAGTCTCAGCACCACCCTGTCCGGGTGGAAAATACAAAGGTCCGGCTTTACTGACAAGGCGGATAGTTCCGACACCCTTCGTGCAGACGTAATCGCGACTGGAAAGGCTGTTTTAATAGACAATAGTCGTAGTGATATGGACCTCAAAGGTTCAAACGGTGGTTTAGACAAGGCCCTGAGGACTAGTGTGAGATCCCACGATGGAAATCTCCGAACTGGCGGGGCATGTTGGTTCGATGCTCCCCGCAGGAAATCCTTCACCCAAGGGTGGTAAGCCAAGGATCTTACGTCCTCCACTGGTATCATGGTGGAAAGGGCCGCCACATGACGTCTTAGTGTGTTCGGTGCTAACCCACGCTCAAGTCCTGCTTGTAAAAATTCAAGAACAGTGATCACCGACGCCGTCCTAGGGTTAACTTGCTGCTTGTCGCAAAAACCGCAAAAGGCTGCCCATGTCGTCTGGTAAATGCGAGACGTTGAAGGACGCCTTGCGGCCTGTATGGTATCAATGACCTTGTCAGGTAATTTTAATTGTCGTAGTCTGAGCCGCTCAAGTGCCAGATGGTTAGTTGGAACCACTGTGGGTCTGGATGTTGTAGACTCCCCTGGCTCAGCGATATCATCCGGTCTGGGATCCTCCATGGAGTTGCCACTGACAATGCCACCAGATCGGAGAACCACGGGCGCCGGGGCCAATGAGGCGCTATCAGTAGTACCTCTGCCTTCTCCCGTAGAATTTTGTCCACCACTCGCTGAATCAGGTTCGTTGGTGGAAATGCGTAAAGTAGGCCTGGCGGCCAGGGTGTCAGCAGAGCATTGACCTTCTCCGCCCCAGGCTCTGGAAACCGTGTGTAGAATCTTGGCAGTTGAGCATTCTGGGAGCTCGCAAACAGATCTATTGATGGGGCTCCAAATCTGGCGACCATCTGTCGGAAGATGCTCGGTTCTAGTTTCCATTCTGATGGATCCAGGGTAGACCGGCTTAGCCAATCCGCCTGCGTGCTGCTGACTCCCGCAATGTGTTCCGCTGACAGGGAGAGAAAATGACTTTCGGCCCAGATGAAGAGATGTTCCGTCTCTTTCATGAGTCGTTGCGACCGTGTGCCCCCTTGGTGATTCAAGTGGGCCCTGGTCGCGACATTGTCCGTGAGCACCAACACGTGTCTTCCCTGGACCAAGATCGTAAATGTCTGTAGAGCTAGGAATACTGCTCTTAATTCCAAGAAGTTTATGTTGACGGGCGATAAATCCTCCGCCCTCCACAGCCCCTGAGCCATCTGGGTCCCGATGTGGGCACCCCATCCTGTAAGACTGGCGTCTGTGGTCAAGATGACTTGGTTCCGCCTCTGGAATGGAGATCCGATGGCTATTGCGGCAGATGTCCACCATCTGAAGGAATCCTTGACCTGTTGTGGCAAATGTACCAGTCTGTGGGAATGGCTCACCTTGGTTCTCTGGGCTGGAAGCAGGAACCATTGTAATGTCCTGATGTGATATCTGGCCCAAGGGACGATGCCAATCGCTGACACCATAGTGCCTAGTATCTTTGACAGTAGAGATAGGGGCACTGGTCTCAGGTGGATGCTGGACACCAAGCGTCGTATGTTGTTCTGTCGTTCTGTCGACAGCGCTACGGTGCCCGTCTGAGTGTCTATGACCGCACCAAGGTGAAGTAAACTGGTGGTGGGCGTGAGCTGGCTCTTTTTTACGTTGATGGTAAAGCCGTGACTTTGTAGTGTATGTATGGTCTCGGTGAGATCTCTCTTCGCCGCTGCCTGGGACCTGGACAAGATGATGATGTCGTCCAGGTAGGCCATCAACCTGATGGATCGTGCTCGCAAGTTGGCTGTCAACACGTCCAACAGCTTGGTAAAGGTGCGTGGGGCCGATGAAAGGCCGAACGGCATTGCCCTGTATTGATAATGCCTCCCTTCGGAGCAGAAGCGAAGGAACCTGCGATGTTCTGGATGTATGGGAACGTGCAGGTAAGCTTCCTTGAGGTCTATGGACGTTAAAAGGTCCTGTGCTCGGACGGAAGCCAAAATAGTGTGTAAGGAATGCATCCTGAACCTCCGGTACCTTATGAAGAGGTTCAGTTGCTTCAGGTTTAATATCAACCTGCAGCCCCCGGGGGCCTTGGGTACGATGAATATCATTGAGTAAAACCCCTGGCCTTCCTCCTGCCGGGGGACCTGTTCTATGGCTTGTATGTCTAACAGGTGCGTGATCTCCTTGCGCAGCTGTAACTTTTTCTGAAAGTCCTTTAGTCTCGGGCAGTGCAAAAAGCGACTGGGAGGCGACTGAACGAACTCCAACTTGAGACCGTGTGTGACGGTGGCCACAGCCCATTTGTCGGAGGAGGTCGTTTGCCAGGCGGAGCTGAATCCCTGGAGCCTGCCTCCTAAGGGCTGTGAGGTGTCTGAGTCATTTCGAATTACGTTTAAATCCTCGTTGGTTGCCACCACGGAATGGCCTTCTGGACTGCTGATATCCTCTTGGCCTGTCCTGAAAGGAACCTCGGTCGCTCCTGTAGGACTGTGGATTGTATTGGCCCTGAGCAAAGGAGCGCTGGTTCTGGCCGGAGTTGGTTGATGTGTCCCAACGAAAGGACTGGCGCCTTGAGTATGGCGTGGATCTACGGTCCTGTCGTCGGTTGGACCTGGGGAGGACTTTTCTCTTGTCTTTGTCCTCCACGAGGACTTTCTCCAACAGGTCACCGAACAGGGTTGAGCCTTGGAAAGGACCGGATGCCAGCCGCCATTTCGACTTGAGGTCCGCCTGCCAGTTTCGTAGCCACAGTAGACGGCGGGAAGACAGCGTTGCGGCCATGCTCCTGGTGGAAAACTTGGCCGCATGCAAGGTGGCGTCTGCGGAGAATTCCGTCGCCGCCCGCAGCTTACTCAGATCCTGGCGAAGACGTCCGTCCTCTGGACCAAGGCGGGACTGCATCTCCTGGATCCACAACATCGATGCCCGGTTGATGAATGATGCAGCTGCAGCCGCTCTGAAACTCCAGCCAGACATCTGATGTGTCTTGCGCAGTAACGTTTCCGTTTTTCTCTCTTCAGGTCTCAGGCTGTCACCGGTCTCTGAAGGTACTAATGCGCTAGAAACTAGTGTCACGACCGGTTGGTCGATTGGGGGAAATTCCAATAGTTTCTCTACCTCCTCGTCGAAGGTATAGAATTTCCTCTCCAGGTTGGTAGGTCCCTGGGCTGCTGCAGGATACTGCCAGGGCCTTTTGATTCCTTTTATAAAGATGTCCGAAGCAGGAAAGTGGTCAGACTCGGGCTGAGGTTCTTGTAGAAGTGTGGTCGAAGTGTTGCCAGTCTCAGTGGTCTCTGTGGCCTTCTCTGAACCAGGGAGGTTCATTACGTGCTTGGCCTTGAATAACAGAGTCTTAAACAGCGTAGGTTTGAATAGACCCACCGTAGGTGTCTGCTCTGGCGCTGTCTCATCCTCTGAGAAACCATACTCCGGTTCGCTGTCCTCAAATTGAGCTGGCTCTTCCAACAAGGATCCCAAACCCGAGGGGGGTGGAGCTGACCACGATTCCTTTGAGTGAAGATGCTGCCTGCCATACTGCTGTGCCCCCATAGCCATGTTTTGTGAATAGGCACTGGCTATGATGTCTTGCAGATCTGGGGGCAAATTTTGCCACGCACCCGGCTGTGATCTCAATCCAGCTGCTGTGGGGGTAAAGGTGGCTGATGGTTCCTGGGAGCTTCTCCCCAAGGGCCCCGCTGATCCAGGTCTGGCCCAAGAAGTGCTGGGGGATGGTATGGCCTGAGGCATGGACAGAAACTGTCTATCTGGGGACCAATCCCCTGCAGGTGGAACCCCCATAGGCCCAAAGGTGGCTGGGGGCGACATGGGGTCAGGTCCCTGTCTCTGGGCTGGAGGCAGGCCCGCCGGAGATGCTTGCAATGCGGCCTCCAGCTTCTTTTCGAGCGCTTTGATGCGCTTTTCAGCCTCTTTAATGGAAGAGGTGGAGGCAGGGGAATGAGAGGGTTTTGCCTTCTCCTTTCCCTTCCCTTTGGCCTTATCCTTTGTTGGCCGAGGGGATTCGGGCTTATCGGGGCCTTGCCGGTCATCCATGGTACTCACAGTGTCCAATTATGCCTCCAAATCTCTTAGCTTGACCTCCGGTAACTGCAGCCTCACTGCGTCAAGCAAAAATGGCGTCCGGGTCCCTGCTGGGCCCGCGCCTGCGCGTTGGGCTGCTTGGCCTCTTCGCGCTCTTTTGCTGCCTGGGGGGGGGCGTTGTCGCGCCTAATGACGCGACGCCCAAACTCCGCGCCCAAAAATGGCGGCGCCCGCACCTCCCGGCGTCCAAGCAAGTCCCCAGGATCCTGCAGCCTCTGGGGCTCTGGCCCCCTTCTCGCCGGCCTTTCCCAAGGCTCCGGGGGCGAGGCAGCTGTCTCTCCAGGCGCTCCGCTGGCCGCAGCTCTCGGCGGCGATTCCGGCGGCGCCTGTGGCTGCCGCCGCACTGAACAGCTAAGAGGCGCTTCCCTGCCGGCAGAGCCGGATCGCCTCCGAGCCTCCCAGTGGAGGGGCATTCCCCTTCACCTTCGACTCGCAGCCCTGGTATGACCTCGAAGGTCAGGGACCCCAGGCTGGCTGCTCCTCTGCGGGGTGTTCCCTCGGGGGGAATACAAGACCCCTGAGGAGGATCGTTGGGGGTGCTGCCCGCGGAGGGCAGAGACCCCAGCCGTCTGTTCCACTTCGTTTCTGCTATCTGAAAAACAAAGAAACAGATTAAACAGGTTATACATTCATTTTATTTTATATTAAACTATTCAAAGTTCTTCAGAACAAACTCAGCATGTCTCTACTCTTAGACTGAGTTTTTAAAACTGGCTCATGGGAAGAGCAGAGGGGGTGGTGCTCAATTAATATTTAAATTTCTAACTCAGTCTCTACCAATAAGATTGGAGTAATACCCATGTTGGACTCTCCTTCCAGATGCAGTGGAGAAAATTAGGTATCCAGATAGTAAAAAAGATTAACTATTTGGGTATATGTTTAACGACAAGATGTATAACAATAAAAGAAGATAACAAATTGATAATGCAAATTGAAGCAGACTTGGAAAAATGGAAGAATTTACAAATGCCATAAATGGGTAGAATAGCGATAATATATATATATATATTCTCTGTTTTAAAAATTCAGCAAAAACATGTGATACATACATACATATATATTTGCAAATAAATATGTGATACATACAGAACATAGTTTGTTGGCTATGAATAAATTAACTGCCTTGAAATGGCCCTGGGTTGGGCCTAGAGGCAAAAAGGAGCTGTGACGTTCCTTCAATATACCAGGGTGATCCAACAGAAAAAACATATAGCACGTCCCTGGTACAAAGCTGATGGGATCAGATCTGGGGGCCTAGAGGTTAATTCTCTGCCTTACAAGGCAGAGGCCCCAGGATCAAATCCCAGTAAGGGTATGGCTAGCTGAAGAGGCCAGAACAAGGCCGAAATAGCGCTATCCTAGTCTCCCTTAATTTTAAATATTCAGCAAAAATATGTGATATATATGTATGTATGTATGTAGATTGTTCTGATTTCGGGTTTTGCCCCGTGTAATAATATTACACGGGGCAAAAACCGAACTCAGAACAATCTACATACATATACCCGTGAAAATCTACGAAAACAAATATATATATATACATGGTTGAAAGAATGGATTCTGCTGAGAAATGTAAGATTATTCACTCTGGAAGGTCACAATTTGCAAATAGGTTGGCATGCTTTTTTATGATATGGGAAGAATAAAATAAATTCATATTTTCAGGAGCATTGTTTAAGGAATAATTTGTTAAGTGTGGGAAAAAGGAAAAGGAAAACATTATATATCAATATAGCTTTCAACATGGACTTATGATGGGAGTTTTGGAATTAGATGAGATATTGAGAGGGAGTGATGAAAAATGATAATAAATTATTGGACTTGTACAAAAGCGAGAAATTATTGGCAAAAAATCAAAACATATTTAGAACAAATTATCAAACAAACCATTTACTTAAAATCTGAATTATTTCTTTTAGAAATTGCTAGACAAAACTTCAAAAGGAAGATAGATATTTAATACTTCATATTCTAACCGCAGCCAGAATTGGAAAAAGAAACCACTCCAACTACTTTAAACTTCATAATTAAAGTATTTGAATGTGAGGAATTAATAAAAATGACTTATGAATTACAGGATAGAAACAAATCAGACTTCTACGCAGCTTGGGAAAAATGGTATGAATGGCTCAAACAAAACAAATACTTAAAAAATCTGAAAAAAGAACAACTGACCTTTTCACCCTCCAACTTGAAAAGAAGACAAATTACAGTTCAGAATGATGAAAAATAAGCAAACTAGAGGCCGACCTACAAGACATCGGTCACTAGTGGATAATGGACAGAAAACTAAAGAATTATATGAGAAGAAATTAAATGACATTAATTAAATGTTAAATAAAACAATCCTAAAAAAAACAAAATATAGAAATAAGGTGTACCCTATATAGAAATCGTAACACAAGATTGCAAACTGCAGAAGTATGTGGAAAATGGTGGAAGAAAAGCCAAACTTAAAACTGTTCTGTCTGGGTCCCCCCAGACGCCAACACCAACCAAAAAGAGTAGCCAGACACACTGGTAAAAAGCAAAGGCAGTTTATATACTGGAAAGCAAACACAGGTAACAAAAACTGTTCTTACAGACAGGAACACGATGCAGTTTCACAGAGGTTTCACGAAGGCCAGGCAATAAAACAGGATTCTTGCTGGCAAAAACAACTCTGGAGATAATAAAACCCACGCCTCCCCCAAGTCTTCCAGGCTTCTAGGCCACAAGCCAAGATCAGAGACGCCAAGAATCGAAGCAAGGTCACAGGACTCCCAGTTGATAACTCTCCACGAGACTGTAAGGGCGGGCCTGCCTTTTCAACCCTGCTGAGGAGAACCACACCCAAACCCAGCTGTTGCCAATTCAGGGATGGAAATATCTTTCTAATTGGCCCCTTCTTTGAGCTGCACGTCTCTGCCTCATGTCTATTATAGCCTGTGCGTCTTCATCCAATGAATCCAGGCTACTAGCTGGGGAGAGCCCCCCGGGGGTCTCAGGCTGCTCTCCCTCCTCCTCCTCCTGACGTTCCTCTTCCCCGTCTGCCTGGTCCTCCCCCTCCTGGTCACTTCCTCCTCCTCTGAGCATGGATCCGGCAGAGCTCCAGCCGGTCCCTGAGGAGCCTCAGGCTGAATCACAACACCATCCCCCCTCGGAAGGCCCCTCCCCACCTGCCAGCGGAGAGGACGTGGTGAATCACAACAAAAACCAGCAATTTTTCTATTAGGAATTTTACCAGAAAAATACAAAAAAGATATATATTTAATAATATATTAACAGCAGCTAGGGTTGTATTTGCACAAAATTGGAAAGCAGGTATCATTCCTGAAAATGAGCAGATAATAAAGAAAATTTTGGATTGTGGTGAAATGAACAGATTAATGTTAAGATTAAACGATAAAGAGGATTTATTGTATTACAAGACTTGGGGGAAGTTTTATAGATAGTTAGAAATTGAATATAATTTAAAAAGTTTGAATATAAGTGAATAATGTAATCCAGATGTAACATTTGAAAGAGATGAGGGGATGGGGAAGGGGAAAAAAGAAAATCTTAAATTTGAAGTGTATTAATATACAAACACATTAAAAATGGAATAAAATATGAAAAATGTAAGATTATAGAAAAGAATTCAAGGTTGCCAGAATACCACCCCTTTCTCCCAAAATGGAGAAAGTACAGGAAAGGAAGGAGGAAGGAAAGAGAGGAGGACAGAAGAAGGAAGAAAGAAAGAGGGGAGGGGAGAAGAGAATTAGGTGAGAGGCCAGGAGAGGAAGTAGGGAAGAGGAGAAGGAGAGAGGGAAGGAGGTTTAGAAGGAGGAGGAAGGAAAGTGGAGAAGAAAGTGAAGGAACGGCTGTATGAAATAGGAAGAGACGATGGTAAAAAAGCAACCTTGTACTAATAAGTCTTCGGAGAGGGGTGGCATACAAATCTAATAAACTGAATTGAATAAAGCAATAAGAATATTCTACATACAGAATATATGTATAAAGATTTTGTAAAATAATTAAATGAGGAATGAGATGATAAATATGTGAAATGTCTGTATGGGAATTTAAAAAAACCATTTTCAACATTATGACTGGTCTTCATAGTTACATTTGTTGCAATGTCACCAGGGCATGTGATTGCAAGCCAAATGCCTGATTCTCAATTGTGACATAGTAGCATTTTGTAGTTATGTGATTGTCATTTGAAACCTTCCTTGTGTGTTTAAATGGGGTTTTTTGTGTTTTGTTTTGTACGTTTATAAATTAAAAAAAAGAAGCCTTCTTTGCTACCATCCTAAAAGTCAGTGGAGAAGTCAGCAGGTGATTATAAATTGTGAGCATAGGACATCCTTACCTAATGATCCATGGTGACTTGCTTAACAATGGCAACCAGAAATGCTGGGATTTCTGTCCAACTTGACATTAAAATTTATAACCATGTTTCTTAACAATGGAAATTCTGTTCTCAGTTATCATCATAAAGGGCAACCCATATTCACTATTTTTCACTTTACTGCCAATTGTTTTCATTTGTTTAATCACATCCATAGTTTTATCCTATATAATATATACTCTATTATATGGTTTGCTTGGAGTTAGTTTCTTCAATAATGAATTTATTAATCATTACATTTAAAAAGATAAAAGCTAATGCATAATATGAAAGAAAAAGTAGAACGTTCAGAAAAGAAGAAAAATAGAAAAGAATAAATAACATAATAAAGAAAAAGAAAATACATATAAAGAAACCATCTTGTTCTCTCCGTACCTCAGGAATATAATTCTTGGCCAACTGAGATCTAATCTATACTGCCTTACTTAGTTTTTAAAATATACATCTAAAGTAACTTATATTAGCATGTATTTTAATTGAATAAAATTTGTCAATTAGCACTCCTTTAGCTATTTTACCCCATTTTTGTTTTATTAAACCATCAATAAAAACTGCCTTACTCTCATATAGTGTCTATCTTTCTCCTTAGCATTATATTATGATGCATACATTAACACATATGATTAAAAAAGAGCTAGTTGTGCTAAAAGATTGGACACCCATGAAGTAGTTCAATTAAAAAAACAAAAATTAAGTAACCATGAGAAAATTTTTATCAACATAGCTGCCACAATATGGCTATTGTTAAGAATATAGGAAACTAAAATTTATGCGCCTGGAAAGTACTGAAGCTGGGGACAGTTGTTAAACAATGGTTTGATTGAAGACAGAGTCATTTTTTTTGGTGGGGGGGTGCATACACAAAATTGTCATTTATTTTCATCCAACTAAAATATGATCTTGATGGAGTAACATACCAAGTAGGGCCAGCCCAAGAGATTTAACTGTCTATAGCAAAGGATACGATTTTATTTATTTATTATTAGGATTTGTATTCCGCTTAACTCCCAAGGGACTTTGGGCGGCTCACAACCAAGAAATAAAACATATGATGTAACATTAAAACCTCTTAAAAACAATCTAAAACTATTTAAAACCAACAATTAAAAATAATTAAAACAGTTAAAAACCATATAGAGTGGTACCTCTACTTAAGAATTTAATTCATTCCGTGACCAGGTTCTTAAATGGAAAAGTTTGTAAGTAGAAGCAATTTCCCCATAGAAATCAATGTAAAAGCAAATAATGCATGCAAACCCATTAGGAAAGAAATAAAAGCTCAGAATTTGGTGGGAGTAGGACAGTCGCTGCCAAAGGTGAGGGGAATTTAAAAAATCCAAAACTTTAAGGCTTAAAAAAAGAGAGAGACTCTGAGGTGGCGAGCAGTGTTCCCTCTAATTTTTTTTCGGGGTGAGCGGAAAAGTATAGTGTCTGAGCAGCAGTCCCTTTGGCACTGGGCGGCATATAAGTATAAATAAATAAAGTAAGTAAGTAAGTAAGTAAGTAAGTAAGTAAGTAAGTAAGTAAGTAAGTAAGTAAGTAAGTAAGTAAGTGTGGGCGTGCGCTATCACACATGAGCAAGTTCTTGCATCCATAATTCTATCCTTTCTATGTCTTCCTCCCTCTTTCCTCCCTCCCACTTTCCTTTCTATCTCTCCCTCCCTCTTTTCTTTCTATCTTTCCATCCCTCTTTCCTTTCTATCTCTCCCTCCCTCTTTCCTTTCTCCCTCTTTCCTTTCTATCTCTCCCTCCCTCTTTCCTTTCTCCCTCTTTCCTTTCTATCTCTCCCTCCCTCTTTCCTTTCTATCTTTCTTTCCCCCTGCCTTTCTCCAAGCCCTTCCTTTTCCCTCTCCCTAACTACCCCCTTCTCCCTCCTTTCTATCTCTCCCTCCCCCTTTCTCTCTCCCTTCCTTCATCTTTCATTCCCTCTCTCTCCATCCCTCTTCCTTTCTCTCTTCCTTCCTTCCTCTCTTTTTTGTTCTTTCTCTCTCCCTCCTTCCCTCCCTCTATGTCTTTCCCTCCCCCTCCTTCCCCCCTCTCTTTCTCTCTCTCTTGCTTTCTTTCCCTGTCTTTCTCTCTTGCTTTCTTTCTCGCTTTCTTTCTCATTCTCTCTCCCCTCCTTTTTCTCTCTCTCTCTTTCTCTCTCGTTCACCACGCCGGCAACAGAGAGAAAAAAAAAGAGAGAGAGAGATGGAGAGAGAGTGGAGGGCGCCGTTGTCTTCGCCTCTGCCCGGCGGCTCTGCGGCGAAGAGGAAGCAGCCGCGCACCGCCTCCCGGGAGCCCGGCTGACTTTTGGAGCCGTTTTGTTTTCGGCCGGGTGGAGGCGGCGCGCGGAGGCGAAGACACGGCACCCGGCCAAGCTCCACCTCCCGGGAGCCCAGCCGACTTTTGGAGCCGTTTTGTTTTCAGCTGGGCTCCTGGGAGGTGGAGCGTGGCCGGGCACCATGTCTTCGCCTCCGCGTGCCGCCTCCGCCCGGCTGAAAACAAAACGGCTCCAAATGTCGGCCGGGCTCCTGGCAGGCAGAGTGTGGCTGGGCGCCGTGTCTTCGCCTCCGTGCGGCTCTGCGGCGAAGAGGAAGCAGCCGCGCACCGCCTCCCGGGAGCCCGGCTGACTTTTGGAGCCGTTTTGTTTTCGGCCGGGTGGAGGCGGCGCGCGGAGGCGAAGACACGGCACCCGGCCAAGCTCCACCTCCCGGGAGCCCAGCCGACTTTTGGAGCCGTTTTGTTTTCAGCTGGGCTCCTGGGAGGTGGAGCGTGGCCGGGCACCATGTCTTCGCCTCCGCGTGCCGCCTCCGCCCGGCTGAAAACAAAACGGCTCCAAATGTCGGCCGGGCTCCTGGCAGGCAGAGTGTGGCTGGGCGCCGTGTCTTCGCCTCCGTGCGGCTCTGCAGCGAAGAGGAAGTAGCCGCGCACCGCCTTCCGGGAGCCCGGCCGACTTTTGGAGCCGTTTTATTTTCGGCAGGGCGGAGGCGGCGCACGGAGGCGAAGACACGGCGCCCGGCCATGCTCCGCCTCCCGGTATCCCAGCCGACTTTTGGAGCTTTTTTGTTTTCAGCTGGGCTCCCGGGAGGTGGAGCGTGGCCGGGCGCCGTGTTGCAGCGGAGGAGAAAGAGGCGGAGCGGGCAGCGGGCGGGCGGCCAGGTGTTCGGGGGGCAGCCGGCGTGCGCTCTCCAAATCTCCCTGCCAGCCCACCCGCCCGGAACATTCAAAATAAGAAAACCCTTCGCTCTTACTTTGAATGTTCCGGGCGGGCATGCAGGCAGGGAGATGGGAAGAGCGCGCGCCGGCCCGCGCGCCCGCCAGCCTCCGGAGAACGCCTGCCCCCCTCTCTTGCAGTGGAGGAGAAAGAGAGGCCGGGTGGGTGGGGGGCAGGGCCGAGAGGCCAGGAGCGCGAGGGAGCCGGAGGCACCATGGAGAGGCAGGTGTGGCCGCGGCTCCCTTCTACTGCCCGCGCCTCCCCGCCCGCCCCCCCGCGGGCTGGCAGGGGGATGGGGAGTGCATGGCCGAGGAAAAGGGTGCACGCGGGGGTATTTTGGACAGGGAACAGTGGTGGCGAGGAGAAGCACGCACCACCCATTACACCTGGCGCCAGAGAGAGAAACCCAGGCGGGCGAGAAGGGGGAACCTCCTGCTCCTTTGACCAAAAGGCAGCTGCTACTGCTACCTGCTTTCTCTTCTTTCCCATTCTCTCTCCTCTCGCTTGCTTGCTTTGTAGCCGGCAACTTTCCTTCACTGTGGTGACTCCTCGGTTTGGCTGAAACCAAGTTGATCTGATCGGGGCGAAGCGCTGTCTTTTGCCTTTCCCCACCCAGGCACTACGGGAGGCAAACTCCTGCCAGGTGTATGGGAGGCAGCGAGAGGGAGTCACCACAGCGAAGTGGTTTATTCCCTCTCCAAGCGCCCAGAGAAAGGAAAACGCTCCGTTTGCTCTGGGCTGCCAAAGCCTCCTTAAGCGCCACCGAAAGGCTCCTCTGGCAGCTCAAAGAAGCCCGAGATGGCCAGGATTAAAGGGGGAATGACAGGAAACTGTCCAGGACTTCGTGCCACTCTCAAATTTCCAGGAAAATTTTTCCAGGGTCGGGTTCTTGAGTAGAAAATGGTTCTTAAGAAGAGGCAAAAACATATTGAACACCCGGTTCTTATCTAGAAACGTTCTTAAGTAGAGGCATTCTTAGGTAGAGGTACCACTGTATGTCATTAATGGATGGATCCCGATGGCGTATCAACAGATCAATAGCCCCAGGCCTGCCGGAAAAGCCAGGTCTTTACAGTTTTCCAGAAGGCTAGTAGAGTGGGGGCGGTCTGGATCTCAGAAGTAGCTGGTACCAAAGAGTTGGAGCAACCACAGAGAAGGCCCTCCCCCGCGGGCACACCAGCCAACACTGTTTAGCTGATGGGACCCAGAGAAGACCAAATTATCGATCGCTGGAAGGCGGTCCCCGAAAATAGTCTGGCCCTAAGCCATGTAGGGATTTAAAGGTAATGACCAATGCCCACAAATTGCAAACCTGTTCTAGGGGTGGGTGGTGTAATTTCACAATTGTGAACAAAAGATGGACAATCAATGTGATCTTTCAAAGGCAATACCCACAGCTACTTGGTCTTGTGTCAGAGTTAAGTTTGAGCGCGTTAACTCCCATCCAGACCCTCACAGCTTCCAGGTATTGGCACATCACACCCACAGCTTCGCTGAATTGACATGGGGTGGAGATATATAACTGGGTTTCATCTTGTCATTCATGTGTAGAAGATGCTTAATTAAATCTTACTTTGGTAATATTAGTATGGTAATATTATCTGGTAATAGAATGGTGTCCTTCAGAAAATTTGGGAGCAGTAAATTAGAGATGCCTTATCAGCCTATGGGTCATTAAGGGTCTAGTCATTCCACCACTTGCTGCTAGCTCCTATGTGTTGTAACTATTATTTCAAGCAGCCAAACAGTAGGGACACAAACACACACAATATACTATATCTTTATACTTTTATACTATGTATAGTCATATAAATTAGAGACATATAATTATGTATATAATATTGCTAATATAGAAAAGTGCTTTGCAAAATTAATGAGGAATGTTTTATTTTAAATATAAAACAATAAAGTACACCACTAGACTACAGTCTTATTTGTACTGCAGCACTATATGCATTTAAATGACAGAAATGCATTTGATGACTGGGGAGAATAGATTTAAAGAACTGTAGTAATATAGAGCAGGGAAGATGAGAGACACAGCTCCTGATGTGTTTACCTCCTCTACTGATGGGATATTGACTTTTCCCACCAGGTTGGTTAGAAAGGGGACTATTTGCACTGCCACACAGCAGAGCAAGAATGGCAACCAGCATCGTTCTATGCTCTCCTTGGTAAAAGACAATTGTATAGCGCACAGTCAGTCAATACCTTCAAGCTACCATACCATCCAACTTGGAGATGCATATAAGAACTCATTTTTTTCCTAAATAAATTTAAATCAATACAACAATTCATCTTTTTTGAAAACAGTGTTGTTACATGATGGAAATCACTTGTGGAACATTCAGATATATGGATAGAACACAATATTATACCAACTGCTATGAGTCCTCGGGGAGGGGCGGCATAGAAATCCAATTAATAAATCATACCCTTTACATTTGTGTCAGAAAAAAATCTAATAGTCTTTTACAATATCAAAACAAGATATATACTATGTAATGTTTTCACAAAAGGAGCTTCCTAAAGATTTCCTAACTTTTAAAGACAAAATACACACACAATTAACTGAATGATGTAAAGTATAAAAGAAAAACAATTTAAGTTAAACATTTATCAATTGGTATTTTAATAATTGAGGATAATGTGGAATTTATAAAATGTATTAGCATTCTTCTAAATATTTTCATTATTTAGTTTTTCATTATTAAAATAGTGCACAAATAAATATAGAAGACTTTTTTGGCTTTATATCCAATTAATGGACACTTAGTCTTTCCATGTTAAATTATTAGTGAGCAAAGCTGATAATTTATTGTCTCAAATATTACTTAATTTTTGTTAATTCTAAAAGTGTGGAGAATTTTAGCAATGGATGATTTTTCATTTAGGAAGTTTTAGGTTGGTACATACAGTTCTTATTCAATTATCTTCAGGAGTCAGTGTCTCATTCTTATTTAGCTAGCTTTTTATTGAAGAATATGTTAAATTATAAACCATTAGAAGCTGATTTTTTAAAAAAACTTCCTCTACATTGCTGTATTTAATTATATCAAATACAGGAACATTAGCACTAAACTTTGTCCTAAATACCTGTGTTTCATCAATTTCTATGCAAAGATAGCAAACAGCAGTCAGTCATAATTGATTCTGTCAGATGTTATACAATCAGTCATAATTGTCTCTGTCTAGAGGTGTGCCAATTTACAGTAAGTTAAATAAATATTCTGTCAATTATGAAATCAGTTAAGGCAAGTCTTTTTAAAATTACAAATACCCCACTTTGCAACATACTGCACCCTTATTCATGATGATAGCTCTATCATTTTTACTATGTCAACATAAAAGAGGAAAAATTAGCAGCATTATACCCCCCTCCAAATATCTATCTATCTATTTATTTATTTATTTATTTATTTATTTATTTATTTATTTATTTATTTATTTATTTATTGGATTTGTATGCCGCTCCTCTCCGCAGACTCGGATATCAGTGATTATTAAAAAGTATTAAAAGTAATATTCATTTGTGATGTTAACACAAATGTGTTCCAAAACCTAGTAATCTCAGTATTATTATCATATATAAAGGTCAGTAAATTCTTCTATTGTACATAACTCTACAGACAAATGTGAACTATGTACTGCACTAATTTTAATTCAGTTAATCTACATATTACATGCATAAGATTTATTCAAGGAAAGCTAGTCAATATTTGGACACTAAAGGTCTTATTACTTCTACAAAAATCCCTCAACAATTTTTTCACTTCATCCAACTTTTGTTTTATATATTCTTCTGATAGCGAACACCATTTCTTCTTTTTAGTAACAATGTAGCACATTATAACCATTCAAATACCTAATCATTCTTCTATTCTATTAGATTTTTTGACACAAAAATATATTTAATACAGTATATGAGAATTATCTCCCTCTTACCAACAAACAAAACCCTTTAAAAAAGACCATTGATACTATCACCATTAGCTATTAAAGTCAACTACCATTATTCTACAAACAGAGTCTCTTTTGCTTAAAAATAATTATCCTCACCTTCCTTGTTCTGTTATTAAAATATATGCTACTATGCTGAATAAAAATAGGATCTGAGTGCTTTATTACAGTGATCTCACAAATATTTAGCAGTATGATTATAAGTCCATTCATTTTTGGTCTAATTCAGATTCAAATCAATGTGGAGAGCTATTTTTCTTTATTGCATCCAGTGCTATGGAAAGGAGTTGTTGCAGATATGAGTGAGGAGGCCTGGCCAAGAAACCTTGCTACTTATAAGAGAATAAAGAACATTGTGATGGGGTGAGAAAATATTGTAGCGAGGTATCAGAGAGCGCAAATAGTGCTTTTATCATATTTTACAAGAGCAAAGTTATCCTGAAAGTGATAAATTTATTTCAATAGGATGAATGATTGTATCAGGGGTTGGGCGAAAAAGCTGTTTTGTATTTCTAACTCCAAAATAAATTGCACATGCCCCCTTGCTGTGGATATAAAATACTGTCAGCATATTGGTCAGGATTTATTTTATTTATTTTGGGGAGTGTATATATACATGGGGGGGGGGCATTCTGCAGGATCATTAAGCACTGTTGTATAAATAAAGTTAGAAGATCAAACAAAAAAGGGGCCTCGGGTTAAATGCTGGAAGACAAGCTTAAATAAAGTTCTGCAGAAAAAAAGAAAGACATGCTGTAATTCCAAGAACCTATTACTTCAGACAATTTACTTCAAAAAATAAAATCAGAATGGTAAATGATTACCCCAAAGCAATCATGTCATCATCACTGAAAGATGGAATAAAATAATTTTTTGTGAAGTGGCTGAATGAGAGCAACTTAAAAGCCACGGAGCCTGTCAGAAGCACATTATTTCTTTTTACACCCCGTTTCCCAATTCATCTCAGTGCTGCTGACTAACCTTGGCTCCCAGCAGGTGGAGCATTTAAAATAAATAGCATTTCCTACAAAATGCGCTCCAACTGCCCCATGACAGACGCTTCCAATTCCTGGCCAGCCACTGGATCAGCTTCAGCGGTATCTAACAAGGTGTAAATACAATAACAAGCATGTAATTAAGTGAACATGATGAAGTTAATGGAGATAATTCATTCCATTTTGGGCTTATGAATATTCTATTAGATGTTATCAGGCAGCTGGAATAGCTGTTAATTTAATCATCATTCAGACCAGCAAAATGTTCTTTGTGCAAGTATAATTGCAGAGAATGAATAATTGATTTGACAATTGTACCAGTGGATTTCAAACAGTTCTGTGAGCTCTCAGAGCAGGAAGGGAGGAGAACTGGAATACTGAAAGCAGTGAAGAGGTGGCAGAGAAGCCAGCCTGTAAATTGAACATTATCAGGACATTATCAGGACACAGATAAAGGACAATTTTTATTTTATCAATGCAACACAATTACATTACAGAATACTAGTAATCACTCTGCCCACACTTTAAAAAGGGAAATAAATTACTCTTCGTGTAAAAGGACAAAAAATAACTATCAAACCATTTAGAAACCATTGATATTGGATATTTAATTTTTTGCATTATATTTCATTATAGAAAATATCAAACTGTGCTTGAAATTGCTGCACATTTAACTCTGTTACCTGCAATCAAATACACAGAATGTATTTTATAAGTATCTATGAATTACAGAATGTTTTATGAAATACAATTATTTATTTCAATTTTTAAAGAACTTATATCTCTATAGTTAAATATATTTATTTTAATATATAAAGTACAACATATCTAAAGCGTTTATATTTCATGTGTGAATCTGTGTTTGTCTACACACATACAAACTTACACACATATATAAACATTGACATTTTATGGCTTTTATTTCGTTGAGTAGCAAAACAGGAAATATTTACAATATCATCGAGGGGCAATTATTATCACAAAATTTGCTTTCAAACAGTGAAGGCCCAGATCTACCAGGCAATACAAATATATACAGACTCCTTCTCTTTAAATGTACTTAGTAAGGGGAGACTTTCAATGTCCTCAAATATATTACAACAAATAGGGAAAATGCAACATTTCGGTACCTTTGCTAAATCTATTTAATAACAGACATGTAAAACATTGGATATCTGTGTGCCCAGGGAAATATAGTGCACAATGCACATAGTGAAACCAACCACCAATACAATCTTAAACTCTTATTGTCTGAAAGCTTTAACAGATCCAAAGGAAATTCTGAAATTCTAAGGAAGAGAAGTGTGCTGAGCCCCAGAGATATATGCTCTCAATTGCATAAGTAGTCTAGAACAGAGTACACTTCTCACAGTATGGGACTGCTTAATGTTCTTCCCACTGATCCTTCAGCAACTTACAAAGCCATTATCTGTTAAAGCAGGTTAGATATCTTCAAGTTTAAGATTTATATATAACTCTTTAAAGTAAAATTAAATTTTTAGATATTGCAATATTTACATTTTTCATCAATTACATAAAACAAGATATTTGTGACATTTAGAAATAAGTAAAAATGATGTACTGAATTGCCTTTTAAAAATTCTGAAAACATAATGGAAATTTCATACTGCTAGACAATGCCTGAATTGTTCTGTATTATCATTATTTAAAACATACATATGTTGTACCTCCCTGAACGTTCTTCTCAATGCACAAGATTAGAGGAGAAGTCCTGTAATTCTCCACTGCACTGGAAGGAGAGTCCAACATGGGTAATTCTCTAGTCTCATTGGTAGGGACTGAGTTTAGATTAGCATATTAATGAGGTACCATCCCCTAGCTGCCCCAGTAGCTCAGTTTTAAAAAACGAAAACAATATTGAAGGTAAACCAAATAACATTTATTCAACAATCGCAACATGTAATTGGAACTGAACTCTAATGGATAAGCACCCCTGGGCCCAATGGCCGGGAGGGTTTGGACTCTCCTTCCAGTGCATCGAGAAGACCGTTCAGGTAGGTACAACAGTTCTTCTCCACTGCACTGGAAGGAGAGTCCAACATGGGATATACTCAGGTTTAGGTTCCATGGGAGGTAGAAGGCTGGACAAGGGGCGCAGGAGAAGTGCATACCCTCTGAAGGATTGGGAGCGGAGGCTGGCTGTCAAGACGTCCAAATGTTTTGTGAATGTCTTTGGGGCGGACGAGAGGCCAAAGGGCATCACCCTGTATTGATAGTGTACTCCTTTCAGGGAGAAGCGAAGGAACTTTCGATGTGCCGGGTGGATTGGGACGTGGAGGTAGGCCTCCTTCAAGTCTATTGAAGTCTCGTGATCGAATTGATGCTACGATGGAACAGAGAGAATGCATCTTGAACCTCCTGTAGTGTATACAGATGTTTAGCTGTTTCAGGTTCAAGATTAGTCTGCAGCCCCCCGATGCCTTGGGAACAGTAAAGACTATTGAGTAAAACCCCATGCCCTCCTGAGGGTGTGGCGCCTTCTCGATAGCCTGAATGTCCAAGAGATTGGTGATTTCTTGATTCTGTAGTTCCCGTTTCTGGGGGTCTAGGGATACTGGACACTGTAAAAACCGTTTGGGTGGGTTCTGCACAAATTTTAGCCTCAGGCCCTGTGACACCGTGGCCAAGGCCCATTCGTCTGAGGACGTAGTCTCCCAGGAGGCTGAGTCACTTGTTGTGTCTGAAGCCCCTTTGGTTGAAACCTTTGAATGGGCGTCTTGATTGTTGATAGTTCCTAGATCTGTCTTGGAACCTGGATCTGTCACCTCTGAAGGATGACTGGTTGTACTGACCCTGGAAGTACGACCTCAGTGGCAGGGCCGCGCCCAAGGAAGGATCTCAACGAAAGGGCTGTCTCTGGTAGTAAGGGCAGTGCAACATTCCTATCGTTTGTAGGCCTTGGGGAGGACCTTCCGTTTGTCTTTGTCCTCCATGAGGATGGATTCCAGTGCCTTTCCAAACAACGTGGAGCTCTGAGAGGGAAAGGAAGCCAGGTGCCATTTTCATTTCGTGTCCATCTGCCAATTGCATAGCCACAAAAGGCATCGCGAGGACAATGTGTCTGCCATACTTCTGGAAGAGAACTTTGCTGCATGTAGGGTGGCGTCAGTGGAGAATTCAGCTGCGGCCATTAGTTTGCATCCTCAGGCCCCAGCCTTGCCTGCATTTCTTGGATCCACATGATCGATGCCCTATTGAAGAAGAACGCTGCTGAAGCTGCGTGTAGACTCCAACTGGACATCTGGTGCATCTTCCGCAGCAAGGTCTCCGCCTTCCTGTCATCTGGCCTAAGACTGTCAGCTGTCTCGGATGGTACCAGGGCTTTGGATACTAAGGTTGCCACAGGTTTGTCGATGGGTGGGAACTGCAATAGTGCTTCCATCTCGTCATTGAAGGTGTAGAATTTCCTTTCCTTGGTGTTGACCAAGATTCAGGTACTAATCCTTCATCCTATCCAATTAATCTTGTCTAGGAGTGGCCATCTCTGTGATTTTTTTCACTTCACTTAATATTTTTACCTTAAGATTACCAGTTACATGGCAAGTATAAAGGTTAGCATATACAAGTTGTAGAGATAACATTAGAAACTTTATTGTTATGCCTGGCATAACTGAAACACAGGAATAAAGACATTATTAACCCAGATATAGAGGCTATTGAAGTTTCAACCATAATAACAGATATATGTTAGAATTTGTAAGGATCAACTAATGTTTTAGTAAGTATATCCATAAATTAATTAATAGTAAATATGAAGAGTATGATAGATAAGCAGATACAAAGTGAATAGTCTAATCCTGCAAGTCAGTAAATAATCTAAAATTGGCCAGTCTAAAATTCCAGCAAAAGTAATGCTGGTTGTCTGAAAATCATGAAGTTGTATTCTCAACACACCTGAAGCAGCTAAGGTAAGAATCAGCAGATTTTATTATAACTTTGTAATGCCTTTAAGTTGGGTGTCATTTTTTCTGATTCAAAAAGCTTTACATACCCCTATTGCCCCCCCCCCCCCGGCCAATTGCCAGATCAAAAGGATAAGTGCAGATCTCACCTTGGAAGGCACAATGTTCCAGAGGATGAGAGCCATGGCAGAAATGGCTCTTTTGGACCCCAGTAACTGGAATTCCTAGATTGATGGGGTCTGCAGTAAGCCTGTTCTCTTAGTATAGGTGGAGCAGGCCAATCTCACTGGGGTGAGATAGTTCCCCATTTATCCTGGCCCCAAAACATAAGGGGCTTCTAAAACTTGAATTTGATCCAGAAGCAAACTGGCAGCCACTGAAGCTTACAGAACAGTGGTGTAACATGGGACACACTGTGATATTCATCCATTGTTTTCGAAAAAGACCTTAACATCTTGGAGGGGATGTGAAGACTTGCACGTGATTTGGATTAAAGTGAAGGAGAGATGTGCATAGTCAGCCTCACTCTCTCTTCCCAGATTCCATCTTGCTCCAATAGCAGAATAAGAGTCAAGACAATTGGAGATGGTCTGGGCGCAATGGTTGATCAGGGCGTCTTTCATCTGTTGCTGTGATCTTAGCATACCACATCGCTTGCAGAGACCGCCTTCATGACCGTTTCCCTAATGTAGTAGATTTCATCCGCTCAGTCCACCGGAATCTGTCTTCACATGCTCAGGATCCAACAGCTACTCTCAACCTGGTTTGGCCAGCTTGTCTGAGCTGTTGCCTGGGGTGTGGCCACTGCACATGCTATATCTACTGGGAACCACAGGTGAGAGCTGAGTGACAGATAGATACCAAAGGTGAGCAAGCTGCCTTAAGAATGCCATAAAAGGACACAACATGCTCCTACACCAGAGGTGTTATCTGTCTCTGAATACCCCATACAACATGGGACACCCTAGGGCAGTGTTTTTCAACCGGTGTGCCGCGGTACACTAGTGTGCCGCAAGACATGGTCAGGTGTGCTGCGAAGCTCAGCTTCCGAGACTGGAAGCTGAGCATCCTTCTTCCCGCCTTCCTTCTTCACGCCTTCATTTTCGTGCCTTCTTTCTTTGCAGCAGGTGAGGTTGGGGCTCGGCAGGAGGGCAATAGCCGGGGGGGGGGGCAGCTGAGGCTTCCACTTGTGGCGTCGTGAGCTGCCGCGGGAAGGCCAATAGCAGCGGCGGCGGGCAATAGCCGGGGGGGGGGGCGGCTTCTGCAAGTGGGAGCTCCAGGTGCTCCCACTTGCAGAAGCCGCCCCCCCCGGCTATTGCCCACCGCCGCCGCTGCTATTGTTCCTCCTGCGGCAACTCAAGACGCCACAAGTGGAAGCTCCAGGGCTGGAGCTCCCACTTGTAGAAGCCGCCCCCCCGGCTATTGCCTGTCACCGACGCTGCTGCTATTGGCATATTGCTATTGGAAGAGAGAGAACGAGAGAGAGAGAGCAACAGAGAGAGAGAGAGAGAAAGAAGAGAGAACAAGAGAGAGAGAGAAAGAGAGATAGCAAGAGAGAGATAGCGAGAGACAGAGAGAGAGAAAGAAAGAGATAGCAAAAGAGACAGAGAAAGAGAAAGAAAGAGAGATAGCAAGAGAGGCAGAGAGAGAGATAGAAAGAAAGAGAGATAGCAAGAGAGCCAGAGAGAGAGAGAGAAAG
Source organism: Erythrolamprus reginae (assembly GCF_031021105.1). Classification (NCBI taxonomy): domain Eukaryota; kingdom Metazoa; phylum Chordata; class Lepidosauria; order Squamata; family Dipsadidae; genus Erythrolamprus; species Erythrolamprus reginae. The sequence goes on from NC_091953.1 coordinate 76,704,141, forward strand.
CAAGAGAGAGAGAAAGAGAGTGAGAGCAAGAGGGGGAAGGAGGGAGAGAGAAAGACATAGCGGGAGGGAAGAAGGGAGAGAGAAAGAGAGCAAAAAAGAGAGGAAGGAAGAGAGAAAGAATGAGGGATGGAGAGAGAGAAAAAAGGGAAGGAAGAGAGAGAAAGAGGGAGGGAGAGATATTTTTTTTGTCCAAACGTTTTTTTAGCCCCCCCCCCCCGCTCAATGTTCCCCAGGATTTTGAAAATATGAATAATGTACTGCAGCTCAAAAAAGGTTGGGAAACACTGCCCAAGGGACCTCAAGAACCTTCCAGCAAGCTGCACTACCTATAGCTGTGATGGCGAAACTATGGCACCGATGCCACACGTAGCACACAGTGCCCTCTTTGTGGGCACCTGAGGCATTACCCTAGTTCATCTCCATTGTGCATGCGTACCTCCCGACCTCCAGCCAATATTGGGGGTGCATGCCATGGGGGGCTGCACATGTGTGTGGCAGGGTACATATGAGGGATGCATACATGAGGATGGGGCACACGGGGCCATGCACACATGCATGGGGATGCATGGATTGGGGCAGAGCACCTGCATAAAAGATGGGTGCATGCGCACCACCCATGTGTGCATTGCATTTTTGGATGTTAGGTGCACACATGCTTTGAGCACTCACTTCAGAAAAGGTTGGCCACCACTGACTTATAGCTTCCAAATGCTCTTTGAGGGCAACTCGATGTAAAGCAAGCAGGAGACATGAGTCAAGGAGAAACAAACACCCTCCCCTAAGTGGTGCATTGGATTTGTCTAAGGCAGTGCCCATCAAGAACTAAATATGTTAAACCCAAAAGTGCTTTTTCAAGAGGCAACTGGACTTTCTTGATTTTCTGGAAGACATTTCACTTCTCATCCAAGAAGGTTGTTCAACTTTGAACATAACCTGGATGAGTAAGAATCTCATAGACATAAAGATGAAACTCCACACACTCAAAAGCCACTCAATCTTGCTAGGCTTAAGCCAAACCTGTTATCCCCTAACCCGGGGCCAAAGTTTCTAGGCATCGCAAGAGGGCAGCAGCAGCAGCATTTGGGTCACCAGGAATGGAGATGTAAAGCTGAGTATAATCAGCATACTGATGATACCTCATATCCAGTGACTTTATGTAGATGTTAAAAAGTGGAGAGAGAAATGAGCCCCACAGCATATCACAAAGGAACTCTGTGAGCAGTGTTCCCTCTAATTTTTTGGGGGGGTGGGCGGAAAAGTATAGTGTCTGAGCGGCAGTCCCTTCGGGACTGGGCGGCACAGAAATAATAAACAAACAAACAAACAAACAAACAAAAAACCCACCCTGTTTTGCCTCAGATAATTTCAAAATAAAATACTGTACTGTGTGTCTATAACAGTGAGCTCATAATAGGGCAACTCTATCAATATCAAAATGCCACTTAAATAGTTGAGCTAGTTTCAAACTAGATTTTGATTTTCTTTCTCTCTTCCTTACTCCCATTCTTTTTCTTTCTCTTTTCCTTCCTCTCTTTTTTCTATCTGTTTCTCTCTCTTCCTCTCTCTCTCCTTCCCTCTCACTCTTTCCCTCTCGGCTTCTGGGCAGGTTTGGAAAACTCTGAGTTGATGATGATTTTTAAGTGAGCGATTGCTCACTGCTCAGCTTAGAGGGAACTATGTCTGTGAGAACAGAATTTGCAGCTCAAAAAAATGGCTAGGAGGACAATGTCCTGTGGCTGAAGTGGAGAGAATGTGTCCCCAGGAACCTCAACAGAAACTTATGTCTCACCGTATCACCACTGAGATAATGAACAAGGCATTGTTTATCATTCATAGGTCAAGGAACAATAACAATAACAATATCAACTTTATTTGATTAGTCAATCGATCATATCAAAGCAAGAAAAAGGACCACATCGGTCATCATAAAACTGTGACTGGTTAAAATACAGTAAAATTGGCTAAAATAGAGGGAATTTGAATAAATAATAAGTTAAAATGCAGTATAATAAGCTAAAATTGAGTAGTAAAACATGAGAATATAACTCGTGCAAAGGATTATATTAAACAAAACTAAGATACTGATATAAAATATTCTTAAGTAAGTTCATCTCCTTTGCATGCCACCCCAATATGTTCTATAAAACGTATTCTCATCTGTACAGCCCTGACTATAAACTTAGCGGTTCTAGAAACTACATATATATTTGTACCCTGAAGAAAAAATGATAATTGTTTATTACAGTCCCAGTGTATGATTTTGTCAAGTAGGGGCTGTAAATACTGAGGTCTTACTGAAGAGTATAGTTTACAATTGCACATGTGCAATGTCTTCTATTTCTGGTGCACCGCAAATGCATGTTCTCTCAAAATATGGTACTTGGTGGAATCGTGAGATAATGAACAAGGCATTGTTTATCATTCATAGGTCAAGGAACAGTTAAGGGTGAAATCAGTCAACTTCCTCAGCAAATTTGGGATAAAATGGAGGCTACGTGAGACATCAGGCAGTAGATTGTGGAGAAGAGCCAGAAAGTGTTTGAAAAGTAGGTATACAGTAGTTAGTGTGGAAACTCAATTTCAAACTTGCTAGATTCTGTTATTTTAAAAAAGAGAAATGTTATTACTGGTATAATAATAAGCAAAAGACATACAGAGTACTTTCACTGCACATTTTCTTCTATTAATATATCTAATAATTTTGAAAATTCTAAAATAAATAATTACTTAGTAAAGTATAACTTATTAACTTAGTGAATGAACTTTTTTTTAGTCTCACAAACCCACAGATGTTTTTTTTCCTGCACTCTGTGTTGCCACTAAAAAAACATGAGTTTTGTCTCTATGTCTAAGCCTTGAATAATTGTCCTATCATTACCTCAGTATCCTCTTTGCTCCTTACCTAACAAAGTAAAAACCCCTGCCCTCTGGTTAATTTGCTATATCGTTATTATTTATTTGACTTCTATGCCGCCCAATCCCGAATGACTCATAATAATAATACATAGTAGGGAATAACAATACATGGTAGTGCATGAACTAATTATTTTCTTTCTATAAATTCCTGTACAAAAGATTTTATAAAAAATAAATCTTCTATTTGCTAGATATGTGTGAGTAATTTGCATGAAATAATAACTGCACAGGAATTTAGATTAATAAGACGCTAATTCTTTATCCTGGAAGTTGTTAGCATACTGGTCTTTCAAGATGAAAGACGTTAAAATTCCAGTGATAAATTCTAATTTGTTACCAAAGGATCAGTCTGGTCAAGTAAGTAACAGAATAACAGAGTTGGAAAGGGACCTTGGAGGTTTTCCAGTCCAACCCCTTGTTCAGGCAGAAAACCCTACAGGTATACCATTTTAGACATATATTGTTACAGTGTTAGAATATTCACAACTTCTGGAGGCAAGTTGTTCCAATGATTAATTGTTCTGTCAGGAAATAGTAAGCAAAAACTGTTTAGTAGTGTTTACTACTTTTACTACTATTGTTATTTATATTAGGAGACAAAAATATTTTTAAGCCATTTAAGGCAATCAGGATGAGTAAGAAAGGGATACAACATAATATTGAATACCTTCATAATGGAAGACAAGTGAGGGAAAGCAAAAAACCACATGTTGCTCCCATGATATGGAAATATTTCTCTTCTGCAGGTGGAATCATGGTATGGAATAAAGAAGTCTATGAAGAGTAATGGCTCTGGATGACTTCATTAAAGTACAATCCATATATTGCTTTAGTGGATGTGGTGGATGTGATCTGAAGGTTGTCAACTTAAGGCGATCCCCCCCCCCCCCTGCCATGCCTTCCTTATTATCCCAAAAACATGAGGGAAAGAATGATACTTTTTCACTGGTGGTTAGCAAACCCAAATTATAAAGAGCAGCTTGCTGTAGTTTCCTGCTTTCCAGAGTGAATTGAGTGGGTTTTAGTCTTTTTGTGAGCTGTCTCAACCATTTGGAAAAGGTTATTGGAACAGAAACATGTCTAACAGAATACCTAATATTTAAACAATATTAAGTTGAAATTCGGAGGCATACTTTCTAGCCAAATAAGAAAAAAGTGGCTGGCTAAGTAGAGGCAGAAGAAATTTTTTTTTCTTACCAACCATGACTCTCAGTCCCAGCACCAAACAAATATATATGAAATATATTTAAGGTAACTATGTGTAAAGATTGTATACCATCAAGAACCTCTCTCTGAGGAAAATGAGCAATTAAAAAACAGAAATTATAAATAAAATGTGTAAATAAGGCATCAAGACCTGTGAAATTATTACGGTTAAATTTATGTTGATAATCTTATTACAAATATTGATCTTTGTCTTCTATACCTTTATTTATTTTAAATATATACTGTATGTTATTTACATATAACCATGTTTTATCATTTTTATATTGTCGACATTAAGATTTTACAAGTGTCATTTCAAAATACATATTGTGGATGCTGCCTAAATTTTATATTGTCTTGAATTTGTTGCTAATTGATTAGAATAATGCCTGCAATTGTATGAAATGCAAAAAAAATTAAGGTGGGAAAGATACAATCAAATCCCAAAAAATGCTGTATGGATAAAAAATGATTCATAAATGTCTGGCGACAGAGGGGCAGGAGGATTGGGGGTTTCTATCTCTGGGGTGGTAGAGGACCAGAAGATTCAGGTGTTGCTGGGGAGAGGCAGATGTGGCGGGAGTCATGGGGCTAGCTGTTCTGGGGGAAGAAGGGATCGCTGCCTGAAAGCCCCATGAGCTCAACCCGGGATACTGGTGATGAGTGTAATCTGGGCCCTGGGCTCAACCTGCTGCTACTCAATGTCAGGCTGGTGGTTAATAAAGCTCTCCTCATCCGGGACTTAATCCTGGAGAAGGAGGCTGACCTGGTATGTGTAACTGAAACCTGGCTGGGCCCAGAGGGAGGAGTTCCTCTCTCTGAAATTTCCCCAGCTGGGTTTCAGGTATGGCATCAGCCTTGACCCGAGGGAAGGGGGGCAGGAGTGGCTATTATAGCCAAGGAGACTTTTTGCCTACATAGATTCATTGCTCCTGACATTGAGGGTTGTGAGTCCCTCCTTATGAAGTTGAACCTAGGGGTTCAGGTGGGCTTGTTGCTCACGCACCTGCGTCCCAGCTGCGTGTCAGTGCTGCTCGAGGAGGTGGCCGGGTTGGCGGTGGAATTCCCCAGACTTATTGTCTTGGGGGACTTTAATCTGCCGTCACTCGGTGAATCCTCTGGGTTGGCACAGGAGTTCATGACCACCATGACAGCCATTGACCTGACTCAAGTAGTTCAAGCTCTGACTCATGAGGGGGGCAAGCAATCAACATGATATTTCTCTCAGAGCAATTGAGTAATGGTCTGAGACTAAGGGGCTTTGATGTTCTGCCTTTGTTATGCTCATACCATTTTCTACTACAGCTTCACTTCGAGGCTGCACTCCTCCCCCACAGGAAGGCGGAACCAACTAGGTGGTTCCGCCCCAGATGCCTGATGGACCCAGAGGGCTTTCAGAGGGCGCTTGGGGTTTTACCAGATTCACTTGTGCACAATTCAGCAGAGTCTCTTGCTGTGGCCTGGAACAAGGCTGCGAGGGAGGCTCTTGACCAGATTGCGCTGTTGTGACCTCTCTGCGGCACTACACCCCAGAGCATTCCTTGGTTCATCAAGGAACTCCGGGTGTTGAAACGCCAGAAGAGACGTCTGGAGAAGTGGTGAAGAAAAAGTAAGTCTTACAGAGCAGTGTCAAGGATTTTAACTCGCTTTTCGTTGATAAAGTCGCTCAGATTCGAATGGACCTTGACTCCAATTGGATAGCAGTGTCAATTGACAATGAGTCAGTTGAAGTGACTGGATCACATTCTTGTCAATCGTTCTGGGAGGAGTTTGACCTGGTGACACCTGATGAAGTGGACAAGGCCATTGGAGCTGTGAGTTTGCTGGATCTGTGTCCCTCTTGGCTGGTTTCGGCCATTAGAGAGGTGACACAGAGCTGGGTCCAGGAGATTATCAACAGTTCTCTGGGGGGGGGATTCCTTCCCGGCTCCCTACAAGGAGGCACTCATGCACCCCCTCCTCAAGAAGCCTTCCCTGGACCCAGCTGTACTCAACAACTATTGTCCAGTCTCCAACCTTCCCTTTATGGGGAAGATTGTTGAGAAGGTGGTGTCGCTCTAGCTCCAGCGGTCCTTGGAAGAAGCCAATTATTTAGGCCCTCAACAGTCAGGATTCAGGCCCGGCTACAGCATGGAAACGGCTTTGGTCGCATTGATGGATGATCTCTGATGGGCCCGGGACAGGGGTTTATCCTCTGTCCTGGTGCTTCTTGACCTCTCAGTGGGTTTCGATACCATCGACCATGGTATCCTTCTGAGCCGGCTGGAGGGGTTGGGAGTGGGAGACAGTGTTCTTCAGTGGTTCTCCTCGTACCTCTCTGGCCGGTAGCAGTCGGTGTTAGTGGGGGGGTCAGAGTTCGACCTCTAGGTCTCTCCCTTGTGGGGTGCCTCAGGGGTCGGTCCTCTACCCCCTGCTATTTAATATCTACATGAAACCGCTGGACGAGATCATCCAAGGGCATGGGATGAGGTATCATCAGTATACTGATGATACTCAGCTTTACATCTCCACCCCATGTCCAGTCAGTGAAGCAGTTGAAGTGATGTGCCAGTGCCTGGAGGCTGTTGGGGTCTGGATGGGTTTCAACAGGTTCAAACTCAACCCTGATAAGACGGAGTGGCTGTGGGTTTTGCCTCCCAAGAACAATTCCATCTCTCTGTCCATTACCCTGGGGGGAGGGAATTACTGACCCCCTCAGAGAGGGTCCGCAACTTGGGCATCCTCCTCGATCCACAGTTAACATTAGAGCACCATCTTTCAGCTGTGGCGAGGAGGGCATTTGCCCAGGTTCACCTGGTACACCAGTTGCGGGCCTATTTGGACAGGAAGTCACTGCTCACAGTCACTCATGCCCTCATCACCTTGACGTTTGACTACTGCAATGCTCTCTACATGGAGCTACCTTTGAAAAGTGTTCAGAAACTTCAGATCATGCAGAATGCGGACGCGAGAGCAATCATGGGATTGCGAGAGCAATCATGGGGTTTTCCAGATATGCCCATGTCTCATCAACACTCTGCGGCTTGCACTGGCAGCCGATCAGTTTCCGGTCACAATTCAAAGTATTGGTTATCACCTATAAAACCCTACATGGCATCGGACCAGAATATCTTCAGGACCACCTTCTGCCGCACGAATCCCAGCGACCGATTAGGTCCCACAGAGTTGGCCTTCTCCGGGTCCCGTCAACTATACAATGCTGTCTGGCAGAACCCAGGGGAAGAGCCTTCTCTGTGGTTGTCCTGGCCCTCTAGAATCAACTCCCCCCAGAGATTAGGACTGCCCACACCCTCCTTGCCTTTAGAAAGCTCCTAAAAACCCACCTATGTCACCAGGCATGGGGAAATTGATACACCCCTTAGCTACTATGTTTGTTAGGTATAGTTTGTTAGGTTGTGTGATTGTTTTTTATAAGAATGGTTTTAAATTGCTTTTAATATTAGATTTGTACATTGTATTTTGATATTGTGAGCTGCTCTGAATCCTCGGAGAGGGGCGGCATACAAATCTAGTAAATTATTATTATTATTATTATTATTATTATTATTATTATAAACATTAAGATAGCTTAATTTAAAAATAAAGACTTATCAAAAGATAAAATTATAAACTGTGACAATCACAAACAAAAGTATTAAAAAAGGAATTTAACATAGTGAATAAGGAAAGTCAGTGTGAAGACCAAGATGAAAATGGCAAGGCAAGGGATATATATATATCTCACATGTTTTTTGCTGAATTTTGTGTAGTGTGCATAGGGATTTGTTCATAGGTTTTTTTATAGTCCGGCCCTCCAACAGTCTGAGGGACAGTGAACTGACCCCCTGTGTAAAAGGTTTGGGGACCCCTGCTATAAGGGGTAATGACTGATTGTTTAACAACTGTTTGGATTTACAGTGACCTTGGAACAGATTCTCTACCATCCATAAAGCACTTTCAGCTGCAGTGAAATGTCACATACCCCTTCAGCTACATGAGTATATTTCAGGTGCTTGACAACCATCTAGCATTTAGGACTGGTTTCAGAGCTTCGTGGTCAGGTGACCATTACTTATAATGTTATTTGCTGGTTTCCAATGTTTTTCCCATATTTTAGCAAAAACTACCCATTTAGAACAATGGATTCAGACTTGTAACTGCACAATTTGCTCAATGACCATCATAAAAATGGACATAAAATCAGATTCAGTCACATGGTATATCTCCTTATGACATGACTTACAATCAAAAATTCTGGTCCTAGTTGTGGTTGTAAGTTGATGACTACAGCCAGTGAGTGAACTATTAAAGACAATTTTCTCACATTTGGTTAGAATGGGGAAATATATGATAATTCAATCTATGTGGCAATCCTTTTTATTAACAGAGAAATCAGAACATAGTTTCTAACTTATAATAATCATGCAATGCAATTCTATAGATTTGGTTCTACAACAAGACACTAGGAAAAAAGGCAATAACTTCACAATAGAAAAATAGGAATAGAGTCTCCTGCCCTGGATCTGCTTTGGGTCTGGCACAATTCATTAATGATTTGAAGTAAGATGAAATAGTAAAATGCCCATTTTTGTGGACGATAGCAAACTGAATGAAGGCAAATATGTGTCCCAGGATAATGTTGCAGGATCCAATCTGGGTCGGTCACTGGGACCAGAGATTTTATCTTCTGACCTTTCAGACTCGTTGAGCTCAAGCACAAGTTCAAAAGCTCAGAAGACAAAACCTCTGGTCTCAATGACTGACCCAGATTGAATCTTGCATGGCAGCAAATTATTTAAAATGGTAAAATCATAGGCAATAGAAGAACATCTCTAGGAATTACAAACAAGTAATAAAATGGCAAATAGGCAGCATTGAGGGCAAAAGCACATCTTATCTTCAGTTGGGGAAGTATTTGTACTGGGGTTGGGAGAGTCAATTTGGTGTAGTGGTTAAGACAACAGGCTACAAAGTGGGAGACAGTGAATTCTTAGGCATAAAACCGAAGCTGGGTAACTTTTAGTCCATCACTTTCTCAGCCCTAAGAAAAAGGCAACAGCAAAACATTTCTGAAAGTCTTGCCAAGAAAACTAGGGACTAGTCCCGAAATGACTCAAAGAGAAAAAAATATAGTTGTAAAAGATGAAACTTGTCTACTCTTGCCATTTAAGCTGTTCAGTCTTTAAAGAATACAAGTTCATTTATTAGCTGCAACTTTACCTCAGACATTGTCAATTATTTTTTTAAATGTTTTATTTGTCATTCATTATTCAAGCTTGCCCAAAGTATTATCTAAAAGAAATGTTCATATAACCCTCAAAAGACATAGGAAAAATATTCTCTACAATTTCCTTTTCATATTTTATATTTCTTTTCAACCTCTATGGTCTAATATTACTAAAATGTCTCGGACTAGCTTCATGATTAATTATTACAGTATATATTTATATGTTAAATTTCTTCTTTTCACATTTATTTTGTCAGTATTTTAGAATCTTTTAAATTTACTCAGGTAAAACGTCAACTTTTTAACACTAGCAGTTTTGAATGCTTTTTGTGACTCCACTATTTAATAGCACTTGTACTTTCTAGAGGATGCATATTTTATTGTTTAATCTCATTGTTATTACTGATTTATTTATTTTAGCTGCAGCCAAAGTTTCATTTTTCTTTTGAGAATACTCTTTAATTACACTTAGAAAGTGATTCAGAATATATTGTTAATTTTATGTATATGTCTCACTGAACATCATAAGCTTAAATCTATTATTTAAAAACAATCACTATATGTATGGATTTAAACATATAGCTTGGAATCTATCAAAATTATGTATCCCAGTCAAATGTCAAATTTACATCCATGCATATTGAGTATGCTATTCTTTGTCAGGTCAAGTAGAACATGCAAAGCTCAAAACAGAACCAAGAAATATTAAGTGAAAGAAAAGAAGGCATGGGATGTGAAAAGGAAATATAGTTAAAACTTGTTTAAATCAAGTTACCATTTTACTCCGTACTTACCTCATCTTGCAAGCCAATCTGTCTTTCTTCATGAGAACACAATGTTCACTGTTCTCTAAACTTCTCACCCTCACCTTTTTTGAGGATTCATCAAGTTCCCCAATCACAATCTTAGTCTTTCTCTTCGTTTTAGCACTATTGTATTATTCTGAATGTGTTCTACTGCAGGTTTGAAAAGAAACCACAACCACTTATCTGCACAACCTCAATCCCAGACACACCAACAACAGCTAAATCTTCTACAACTGGATCCGTGATGCTTTTCAAGTGGAACATCACTAGCCTTTCAAAGGTTTTCATAACTACAGATGTTAGAGCAACTGGTCTGTAGTCATTCAGTTCCTTGATGGAGGGCTTCTTCGGCACTACAGTGATACCTCGTCTTACAAACCCCTCGTCATACAAACTTTTCGAGATACAAACCCGGGGTTTAAGATTTTTTTGCCTCTTCTTCCAAACTATTTTCACCTTACAAACCCAAGCCGCTGCCACTGGGATGCCCCGCCTCCGGACTTCTGTTGTCAGCGAAGCACCCGTTTTTGCGCTGCTGGGATCAGTGTTCCCTCTAATTTTTTTTGGGGGGGGGCCGGAAAAGTATAGTGTCTGAGTGGCAGTCCCTTTGGGACTGGGCGGCACAGAAATAATAAACAAACAAACAAACAAACAAACAAACAAAAAACCCACCCTGTTTTGCCTCAGAGAATTTCAAAATAAAATACTGTACTGTGTGTCTATAACAGTGAGCTCATAATAGGGCAACTCTATCAATATCAAAATGCCACTTAAATAGTTGAGCTAGTTTAAAACTAGATTTTGATTTTCTTTCTCTCTTCCTTACTCCCATTCTTTTTCTTTCCCTTCCTCTCTTTTTTCTATCTGTTTCTCTCTCTTCCTCTTGCTCACTGCTCAGCTTAGAGGGAACTATGGCTGGGATTCTCCTGAGGCTCCCCTCCATGGGAAACACCACCTCCGGACTTCTGTGTTTTTGCGATGCTGCAGGGGAATTCCAGCAGCGCAAAAATGGGTGCTTTGCTGGCAACGGAAGTCCGGAGGTGGGGTTTCCCAGCAAGGGGAGCCTCAGCGAAATCGCAGCATCACAAAAACACGGAAGCCCAGAGGTGGGGTTTCGAGGACTTCTGTGTTTTTGCGATGCTGCAATTTCGCTGAGGCTCCCCTCGCTGGAAACCCCACCTCTGAACTTCCATTGCCAGAGAAGCACTCGTTTTTGCGCTGCTGGGATTCCCCTGTAGCATCACAAAAACACTGAAGTCCGGAGGTGGGGTTTCCCATGGAGGGGAGCCTCAAGGTAATCTCAGCAGTGCAAAAACAGGAGCTTCGGCTGGCAAAAGGGGTGAGTTTTGGGTTTGCACGCATTAATCGCTTTCCCATTGATTTCTATGGGAAACATTGTTTCGTCTTACAAACATTTCACCTTACAAACCTGGAACCAATTAAGTTCATAAGACGAGGTAGTATCACTGTATTTTAAAATTGGTATCAAGGCTTTTTTTCTTTTTTGGATTAATGGTGCTGCCATCTATTGGAAGAAGGTTTGTTGGTGGGAGAATTACTTGCTTACTTAATTAACACCTGTTGTTTGGCCTTGGAAAAAGAAAAAAGAGCCTAACTGGAGGACAGACATTCTTTAAAAAGCTGATAAAAGAAGCTTTGATTGTGTTAACTCTGAGTTGGACTTGAACTTTGAACGAACCCTCTGCAAAAAAAATCCTTGAAGTTGCATTACATCTTATGAAACTGGGGGAAATAACACATTAGGCTGTTCAAGAGAATTTTTCCTTTTCTAAACAGCTGGAAATATAAAAGTTCTTTCTGCAGATATGGAGAAATCGGAGATCCAGGAGATTAGAGAAATTTTAATGATATTTGAGGAATTATGAATGAATTTAGAGAATAAAATTGGAGACTGTACAGGAATTACTAGAGAAATAAAAGTGAATAACCCAAAGGAGAAAAAAAGAGCAGAGGATCCTGCAGAACAACTGGAAGGATGTGGAAAACAAGATACAGTAATACCTCGTCTTGCGAACTTAATTGGTTCCAGGACGAGCTTTGTAAGGTGAAAAGTTTGTAAGATGAAACAATGTTTCCCATAGGAATCAATGGAAAAGCCAATAATGCGTGCAAGCCCATTAGAATCCAAAATATATAAAAAAGTGGCGGTCAGACAAAGCTGAGGCAAACACCTTTCTCCTCCCTTGAGCTCCATGAGCCTTTCCCTCCCGTTTTTGCCCACCTCTCTCTCATCTCCCCCACACCTTTCTCCTCCCTTGAGCTCCATGAGTCTTTTCTTCCCGTTTTTGTCCACCCCTGTCTCCTCATCTCCCCCACACCTTTCTCCTCCCTTGAGCTCCATGAGCCTTTCCCTCCCGTTTTTGCCCACCTCTCTCTCATCTCCCCCACACCTTTCTCCTCCCTTGAGCTCCATGAGTCTTTTTTCCCCGTTTTTGCCCACCTCTCTCTCCTCATCTCCCCCACACCTTTCTCCTCCCTTGAGCTCCATGAGCCTTTCCCTCCTGTTTTTGCCCACCCCACTCTGCTCATCTCCCCCACACCTTTCTCCTCCCTTGAACTCCATGAGTCTTTTCTTCCTGTTTTTGTCCCCCCTACTCTGCCCAGCAGAGCGCCCGTTTTTGTGATCCTGGGATTTCCCTCCTGGGATTTCCCTACAGCATTGCAAAAACGCGGAAGTCAGGAGGTGGGGTTTCCCATGAAGGGGAGCCTCAGGGGATCCCAGGATCACAAAATCCTGCGCGTGGCTTGCAACGAAAGTCCGGGGAATCTCAGTGGTGGCTTGGCAGGTTCGTAAGGTGAAAAAAGTTCGTAAGAAGAGGCAAAAAAATTCCGAACCCTGGGTTCGTATCTCGAAAAGTTCGTATGATGAGGGGTGTTAATTGAAGGTGTTAAAAGAAGAAATAGAAAGAATCAAATGGAAAAGGAGACTAAAAGGAGATACAAAAAAATAAACAAGAAAGGCGTTCGGTTCAGAGTTCTGCTTAGATTAAAGAAATTGGAGTTTGAGAAGGGTTGACTACGCTGGGAGTATTTCTTAATTGTTTTGTTTAATTTTAATTATTATTTTTAATTAGATATATGAATTTAGGAATTGATTACTGGTATTAATAATTAGTATTGATTATAATAAAATACTGATTTAGATTATTAAAGACTGAAATAAGAGAATATTTAGAAATTTTCTTTTTCTTTTCTCAAAATGATTGAAATTGATTGATATTTAAGATTAACAAGTAAGAAATGTAGATAAGCATTAATTGGCTAATGGGTTGAAATAATCTTAAAAATTTGGGAAATGTACTATTTAGAGAGGGGGGAAGAAGTCTGAAATGTTTGTGTTAGGCTGTTTTTTAATTTCTTTTTGCTAAAATTTCATTGGTTATACAAGGTTTTCTTAGTTTATAGAAAATGTGTAAAGAAGGAAGTACTATGGCATAATATGTTAGAATTATGATTACTGTTATATTTTTTGAAGGGGCATTAAGGAGGGAATTTAATGAAAAGAAAATGTATGTACTGGATGACAAAATTAGAAAAAAAATCTGCAAATTTTTTGATGATTGATGTTAGTTACTAACAAAGTACTGCATTTTATTCATGGAAAATTAGATGGTATACTGTATTGTTTGAATGTATGTTGAGAGGGGAAAATGAAACCCCCCCCCAAAAAAAAAAACAAAAAGGGGGGGGGAAGAGCATATAGCACATTCTCTTCTGCCTGGCACAGATGCGCAGAGCAGACCTGCTTATCACCAGCTCAAGGTTAATGGCCTCTGCATTCCAGATGTATGACATGCAATGGAAGATGCACCCACCTGATGCTTATGGACACCATGGATTGGGTGGACTGCCAAGGGAGGTACTGGAGATACTTTGTAATATGCATCCTGCACCCCTTTTCCATCAGAGAGTGTCGGCATAAAAGTTAAATAAATAAATAAATAAATAAATAAACAAACAAACAAAAGTGCTCTTTGAAGTTCGAAATGGGCTCTGAGTCTTACTTTCCTAAATTCCAAATGAAGCAGGCCCTGACATTAAGCAAAGTCTTCAGTAAAACAGCCATCCTGGAGAGAAAACTGCAATGGGGGCTAAGCAAAAATGTCCAGCCAGGACAGTGACCGTGGCCAGGGAGAAGGATCAGTTGTTATTATTATTATTGTTGTTGTTATTATCATTATTACTATTATTATCATTATTACTATTATTATTATTTATTAGATTTGTATGCTGTCCCTCCCCGAAGACTCACAACAGCGATAAACAATGTGACAAATCCAATACTTAAAAACAACATCTAAAAACCTATATTACTAAAAGCCATACAATTCAATCATACCATATATAAATAAATCACATTAGCCTGAGGATACCTCAAGTACACCATGCCTGGCGGCATAGGTAGGTCTTCAGTAACTTATGAAAAGCAAGGAGGGTGGAGGCGGTTCTAATCTCTGGGGGGAGTTGATTCCAGAGGGCTGGGGCCACCACAGAGAAGGCTCTTCCCCTGGGGCCCGCCAGAGAACCCGGAGAAGACCAACTCTGTGGGACCTTATCGGCCACTGGGATTGGTGTGGCAGGGCCAGTCTCCCCTTCCCCCAGTCGAAACCAGGAAGAAGATGACTGGAGACGGTGGAAGGACGAGGAAGGACCAGACCCTAGTCTCACCCTAGAGCTAAGTGGTCGATGGGGGTGGGGTGCATAGAACATCTGTGGGAAGACCCCCCCAGGGTGAATGTGACCCAACCAAGAAAGCAGAACATGGAGTGGAGAAGGAGGAAGAAAACCTTTTTTCCTTAACCCAGACATGCTATAAATGTATATAATCTAAAACTGTTTTGGATTAGAATCTTAAAATCTAATTAATGATTGTAATATTTGAATTTTTCTCTTTTTAAAAATAGTTTTATGATAGCTCTAAAACTGAAAAGTATAATCTGTATACCTTTATTATTTTCTTTAGTTTTCAAGAAACATAGAGCTAACCTTTTAGGAGAGCATGAAAAACTTTAATTTGGGAAATGGCTAATTGAGTATTAAACTGTTTGTTTACAAAATATAATAAGAAGAGAAAGAGAGAGCATGACGCCTCTCTAATGTTTGCCGTTTTTTAATACTTTCTATTCTGTTTTTTCTGTTTTCTTCTTTTTATAAGGGTTGTTCTTTTCATTTGATATTGACTAACATTTACTTTTTGTACTATGTACTCTGTAATAACTTTTTTTAAAAAATCACTTAGACATGCTATATGAAGAGTATGGAGTGTACAAATTCAGGTTTTGCCCAAAATGCATTTGTGGCTCTCAGTAAAAGAAATATTTTATAGATGAGAAAAGTACTGGGTCTAGAACTGATCCTTGTGGTACCCTGTTACTGACTTCTTTCCATGTGGACATGGATCCATTTAGGACTATTCGTTGAGTGTGGTTGATCAGCCAGTTGCCAATCCACCAGACAGCAACACTACCAGGTAGAATGGAAATTAATTGACCAACCACACCCAGCGAGTAGTCCCAGCGAGTCCTCGGAGAGGGGCGGTATACAAATCTAATTAATAAATAATAAATAATAAATAAATAATAAATAAATGGGTCCATGTCCTCATGGAAAGAAGTCAGCAGCGAGGTACCATAAGGATCAGTCCTAGGCCCAGTACTTTTCAATACTGTATTTTCATTAATGACATAGATGAGGAACTACTCAAATTTACAGACGACACCAAGCTGGCGGGAGTGGTCAACATCCCAGAGGCTGAGGATACATAGGTATCTAGACAGACTAGTGCATAAATATGCATGTGGGTATGAATGGAATGATTGGTATAACTGGGTTGGGGGGTGGGGTTATGGCATGGATGAGTTGACTGATAGTGGTGTGAATGATAGATCTGGCCCACCTGACGCTCGGGAGACAGGAGAGGAAGGGGCACCGATATCTGGGGTGGCAGAGGGTCGGAATATCCCTGTGTTGCTGGGGAGAGGCAGATATGGCGGGGGCCACAGAGCTAGCCGTTCCAGGGGAACGAGGGACTGTTGCTTATTAACAGTCCCTTGTTCTGGCTCTGTGAGCCCAATCTTGGGTACTGGTGATGAGTGTAACTCTGGCCCTGGACTCAGGTTGCTGCTGCTTAATGCCAGGTCGGTGGTAAATAAAGCTCTCCTCATCCGGGATCTGATCCTGGATGAGGAGGCCGACCTGGCTTGTATTACTGAAACCTGGCTGGGCCCAGAGGGAGGTGTTCTCTGAAATTTGCCCAGCCGGGTTTCAGATATGGCACCAACCTCGACCCCAGGGAAGGGGGGGAGGAGTGGCTATTATAGCCAGGGAGAGCCTTTGCCTGCGTAGACTCATTGCTCCGGAAATTGCGGGTTGCGAGTCTCTCTTGCTGAAGTTGGACTTAGGGGTTCAGGTGGGCTTATTTCTCACGTACCTGCCTCCCAGCTGCGTGTCAAAAGCCCTGCCTGTGCTACTCGAGGAGGTAGCCGGGTTGGCGGTGGAGTTCCCCGGAGTCATTGTCCTGGGGGACTTCAATCTGCCGTCACTCGGCGAAACCTCTGGGCTGGCACAGGAGTTCATGGCCACCATGACAGCCATGGACCTGACTCAAGTAATACAGGGTCCGACTCACGAGGGAGGGCACGCACCTGACATGGTATTCCTTTCCGAGCAATTGAGAAATGGTCTGAGACTAAGGGGCTTAGAAGCATTGCCTTTGTCATGGTCAGACCATTTTCTACTACGGCTTGACTTCCTGGCTCCAATCCTTCCCCGCAGGGAGGCAGAACCAATGAAGATGTTCCGCCCCAGACTCCTGATGGACCCAAAGGGCTTTCAGACGGCGCTTGGGGTTATTCCAGAGGCACTCATCCACAGTTCGGCGGAGTCTCTTGCGGAGGCCTGGAATACGGCTGCTGCGGAGGCTCTTGACCGGATTGCGCCTTTGCGACCTCTCCGTGGCGCTAGACCCCGTAGAGCCCCATGGTTCAACGAGGAGCTCCGGGAGTTGAAACGCCAAGAGACGTCTAGAGAAGCGATGGAGGAAGAGTAGGTCTGAATCTGATCGAACAATTGTAAGAGCTTTTATTAAGACTTACAAAGTGGCGCTCAAGGCGGCAAGATGCGTGTACCATGCCGCCTTGATTGCATCAGCGGAATCCTGCCCGGCTGCTCTGTTTAGGGTGACCCGCTCCCTTCTTAATCAGGGGGGAGTTGGGGAGACCTTGCAGAGTAGTGCCGAGGAGTTTAACACGTTTTTCGCTGATAAAGTCGCTCAGATCCGGGCCGACCTCGACTCCAATTGTAAAACAGAGTTGACTGACAACGAGTCAGTCGAGGTGACTGGGGCACGTACTTGTCCACCTGTCTGGGAAGAGTTTGATCTGGTGACACCTGATGAAGTGGACAAGGCCATTGGAGCTGTGAGTTCCGCCACCTGTCTACTGGATCCGTGTCCCTCCTGGTTGGTCTCGGCCAGCAGGGAGGTGACACGGAGCTGGGCCCAGGAGATTACCAACACTTCCTTGGGGAGGGGAGTCTTTCCAACACTCTATAAAGAAGCGCTCGTGCGCCCCCTCCTCAAGAAGCCTTCCCTGGACCCAGCCGTACTTAATAACTATCGTCCAGTCTCCAACCTTCCCTTTATGGGAAAGGTTGTCGAGAAGGTGGTGGCACTCCAGCTCCAGCGGTCCTTGGAAGAAGCCGATTATCTAGGTCCCCGACAGTCGGGTTTCAGGCCCGGTTACAGCACGGAAACCGCTTTGGTCGCGTTGATGGAAGATCTCTGGCGGGCCCGGGACAGGGGTTTATCCTCTGTCCTGGTGCTCCTCGATCTCTCAGCGGCTTTCGATACCATCGACCATGGTATCCTTCTGCACCGGTTGGAGGGGCTGGGGGGGGGGAGGCACTGTTCTCCAGTGGTTCTCCTCCTACCTCTCTGGCCGGTCGCAGTCGGTGTTAGTGGGGGGTCAGAGGTCGGCTCCGAGGTCTCTCCCTCGTGGGGTGCCTCAGGGGTCGGTCCTCTCCCCCTTGCTATTTAACAACTACATGAAACCGCTGGGTGAGATCATCCAAGGACATGGGGTGAGGTATCATCAATATGCCGACGATACCCAGCTTTACATCTCCACCCCATGCCCAGTCAACGAAGCGGTGGAAGTGATGTGCCGGTGCCTGGAGGCTGTTGGGGCCTGGATGGGTGTCAACAGACTCAAACTCAACCCGGATAAGACGGAGTGGCTGTGGGTTCTGCCTCCCAAGGACAATCCCATCTGTCCGTCCAACACCCTGGGGGGGGAATTATTGACCCCCTCAGAGAGGGTCCGCAACTTGGGCGTCCTCCTCGATCCACAGCTCACATTAGAAAACCATCTCTCAGCTTTGGCGAGGGGGGCGTTTGCCCAGGTTCGCCTGGTGCACCAGTTGCGGCCCTATCTGGACCGGGACTCATTGCTCACAGTCACTCATGCCCTCATCACCTCGAGGTTCGACTACTGTAATGCTCTCTACATGGGGCTACCTTTGAAAAGTGTTCGGAAACTTCAGATCGTGCAGAACGCAGCTGCGAGAGCAGTCATGGGCTTACCTAGGTATGCCCATGTTTCACCATCACTCCGCAGTCTGCATTGGCTGCCGATCAATTTCCGGTCACAATTCAAAGTGTTGGTTATGACCTTTAAAGCCCTTCATGGCATCGGACCAGAATATCTCCGAGACCGCCTCCTGCCGCACGAATCCCAGCGATCAATTAGGTCCCACAGAGTGGGCCTTCTCCGGGTCCCGTCAACTAAACAATGTCGGTTGGCGGGCCCCAGGGGAAGAGCGTTCTCTGTGGCGGCACCGGCTCTCTGGAACCAACTCCCCCCGGAGATTAGAACTGCCCCTCCTCTTCCTGCCTTCCGTAAACTCCTTAAGACCCATCTTTGCCGTCAGGCATGGGGAAATTAAACATCTCCCCTGGGCAAACATCTCCCCATACATGGTATGCTTGTGTGTGTGTCTGTTAGTATATGGGGTTTTTCTTAAATCTTTAAATATTTTAATTAATTGGATTATCATGATTGTTTCACTTGTTGTGAGCCGCCCCGAGTCTTCGGAGAGGGGCGGCATACAAATCCAAACAATAAATAAATAAATAAATGGACCCAAACAAACAAAATGAAGTTCAATGCAGAGAAAGACCGTTGAACTTACCTGAATGGTCTTCTCGATGCACTGCAAGGAGAGTCCAAGATGGGTTATTCTTCAGTCTGATTGGTCGGGACTGAGTTTTAATTTAAATATTAATTACTAGGCAGGCACCGCCTCCCCCTTAGCCCTCCAGTCTAAAAGAAAATCGAAGGAGCAGTAAAGCAAAAACCATTTATTAAACAATTCAACTTCCAACACTTAACAGTAACTAGACAACTTCACCTCCCCAGTAGCCCTGGTCCCAGAGTCGGGAGGGTTTGGACTCTCCTTGCAGTGCATCGAGAAGACTGTTCAGGTAAGTTCAACGGTCTTTCTCCAATGCACTTGCAAGGAGAGTCCAAGATGGGATATGCCCAAGTTGCGATCACAGGGAGGGACAAGACTGGACCAGGGGTTCCGCATAGGAACAGACCCCTTGCAGCACCCTCCTCCCAAAAGCTGCTTCCTCCGAAGCAAAAGAATCCATCCTATAATGCTTGATAAAAGTTGACGGAGCTGCCCACGTGGCCGCTCTACATATGTCCTCTAAAGAAGCCTGGGTCCTCCAGGCCGAAGAAGCAGCCGCACTTCGAGTCGAATGTCCTGTTATCCCCGGTGGAACTGGGGAACCTTTAGTCTTATATGCTTCTGAAATACATTCCCTCAACCAACGGCTGATAGTTTGGGAAGACACCCTGGCGCCCATGGATCTTGTGGAAAAGGACACAAACAGGGCTTCTGACGTCCTAACAGGTTGAGTCCTGCGAACATAAATCTTGAGGACTCGTCTCACGTCCAGTTTATGCCACCTCAAGATAGAGGGGTGAGTCCCACGAGCACAGAAGTCCGGAAGTATGATATCCTGAGCCCTGTGAAAGGAAGTGTTTACCTTTGGGATAAACGCCGGATCCAGTCTAAGGATTACTCTATTTGTGTCAAAACGACAAAGGTCTGGTCTTGTTGACAAAGCGGCTATCTCAGAGACCCTCCTGGCTGAAGTGATTGCAACCAAGAATGCGGTCTTGAGAGTCAGTAACTTTAACGAAATCTGGCGTATGGGTTCAAAGGGGGGCCCTGTCAGTGCGTGCAACACCAACGGAAGGTCCCAAGAAGGAAAGTGATGAATCACTGGTGGGTTAAGATTGGCCGCTCCTTTCAAGAAGTCCCTGATCCAGGGATGTCTGGTAAGGGAGCGGTAACTGTCTGATGAAATAATGGTGGCCAAAGCGGTGACATGACGGCGTAAAGTATTAGGGGCAAGGCCCTTCTCTAGGCCTGCCTGCAGAAAGGTTAAAACAACATGCAGTGACGCTGTCTGGGGATCTATCTCCCGCTGCTCACAGAATTTGTAGAAAGCGGCCCAAGTTGCCTGGTAAATTCGCCTTGTAGATGGTCTGCGGGCTGCTTGTATAGTGTCAATAACCGTGTCAGGTAAAGCCTGGCGTTTTAGATATTCCCGCTCAAGCGCCACACGGTTAGTTGCCACCACTGTGGCTCCGGGTGAGAAAAGGACCCCTGTGTTAGAGAGATCCGTTGGTCCGGTATTCTCCAGCTGGGTGCCGTCGATAGTTGTACTAGGTCCGCGAACCAGATGCGACGGGGCCAAAACGGAGCTATCAGTAGCACCTCTGCTCTCTCTTCCAGGATCTTCCGTATCACCCTGGGGAGAATGGATAGAGGAGGGAAGGCATATAGGAGACCCCGAGGCCATTGAAGGGTTAGGGCATCCACTCCTTCCGCGCCCCGGGACAGATAACGAGCAAAGAAACGGGGAAGCTGGGTGTTGAGGTTGGTTGCAAACAAGTCTATCACCGGCTCCCCGAATCTCCTCACCGCCTCCTGGAAAATCGCGGGGTCCAGTTGCCATTCGCCCAGGTCGAGTGTCTGACGGCTGAGCCAGTCTGCCCACACATTCTCCACTCCTGAGATGTGTTCCGCTGACAGTGAGGCCAGATTCGTCTCTGCCCATCTGAGGAGTGATGTCAATTCCTTCATTAACCTCCTTGACCATGTTCCCCCCTGTCGGTTGATGTGGGAACGCGTGGAGACGTTGTCGGTCAGGATGCGTACACGATGACCCCGTACTAGATGGGCAAGGCTGTGGAGGGCCAATGAAACAGCCTTCAGTTCTAGGAAATTTATATTGATCTCTTGCAGGTCCTGAGGGTCCCAGAGTCCCTGGACCATGTGTGAGGAAAGGTGGGCTCCCCACCCTATCAAACTGGCGTCTGTTGTTATGGTAATAAGGTCCATGTCCAGGAATATGGAGCCCCTGGATAGAGAAGGGGACCTCCACCATTGTAGAGAGTTGCGTACCCTGGTACTGAGGTGAACTCTCCTGTGAGAGTGACTGGTCTTCTGTCTCTGATATGGTAGCAGGAACCATTGGAGTGGTCGTAGATGGTATCTCGCCCATGGCACTATATCGATGCATGAGACTAGAGTTCCTAGGATTTTTGACAAAAGAGCAAGAGTGGGGCATTGCTGGGGCCCCAGTTCCCTTATCATTGTCCTGATTGTTCTTTGTCTTTCCTGGGACAGGAAAACCATGCCCAGGTTGGAGTCTATAGTGGTGCCCAGGTGGGCAAGGCGATTTGTAGGTGTCAGGTGACTTTTTGTCCAGTTGACTGTAAAGCCATGGTCCTGTAGTGTCTGGATTGTCAGCTGTGAGTCTCTGTATGCCTGTTCCCTGGTTCTCGACAAAATGACGATATCGTCGAGATACGCCATTACGCGTACCGACTGGCGTCTGAGGTTGGCCGTGAGGACGTCCAGTAATTTTGTGAATGTCCTGGGGGCGGAAGAAAGTCCAAAGGGCATCGCCTTGTATTGGAAGTGTGTGTCGTTTAAACAGAATCTCAGGAACTGTCTGTGATGCGGAAAGATGGGCACATGAAGGTAGGCCTCTTTCAAGTCTATTGATGTCATAAAGTCGTTCTGTCTTATGGAGGCCAGGATGGACTTTAGTGAGTGCATTTTGAATCTCCTGTATTTCACGTAGAGATTCAACTGTCGAAGATTGAGGATCATCCGAACTCCTCCTGAGGATTTTGGCACGAGAAAAATTGCAGAGTAAAACCCCCTGCCTTGATGAGTCCGAGGTACCTCCTCTATGGCCCCTATCTCTAGGAGGTGAGACACTTCCTGGTAGAGGAGTTTTCTCTTCTGAGGGTCTGACGGGATACGGCAAGGTAGAAAGCGCTGGGGAGGCAGTCGAATGAATTCGATCCGCAGGCCCTGGGAAACCGTAGATGTTGCCAATGCGTCTGAAGACGTGGTTTCCCAGATGCCCGGGAAAAACAGCAGCTTGCCGCCTAGGGGGGCATTGCTCTGAGAGTCATTTGTTTTTCCTGAAGCCCCTGTTGCCCCCTCTGAAGGGGCGGCGACCCTGATACGGTCTACCTCGGTCCGCCTGGTAGGTCCTGTCCGACCTGAAGGAACCCTGGTTGAAGGAGCCCTGGAAATACGGCCTCGTCGTCTGGGGGTTGGTCGAGGCGGGCTCTGCTCGAAAGGGCTGTCGTCGATGATAGGGGGTGAAACGCCTATCCTGCCGTCTGCCAGCCCTGGGCATCACTTTCTTCTTGTCCTTGTCCTCGATTAGGACATCATCAAGGACTTCCCCGAACAACTTCTTTCCTTTGAATGAGGAGGAGGCAAGACTCCATTTGGACTTGACATCCGCCTGCCAGTTGCGAAGCCAAATGAGTCTGTGCGAGGCCACAGAAGAGGCCATTGCATGTGATGCAAACTTTGCGGTGTTGACGGTGGCATCCGCCGAAAATTCGGTGGCCGCCAACAATTTGTTGAGGTCCTGGCGAAGTCTTCCGTCCTCTGGGTCAGCTCAGCCCTGGCCTGGATTTCCTGGATCCATAGGATCATGGCCCTGTTGAAAAGCGAGGCCGCTGAAGCGGCTCGCACGGCCCAAGCCGCCATCTGGTGGGTCCTGCGGGCCACGTTCTCCGCCCGTTTGTCCTCGGCCTTCAGGCCTTCCTGTGACTCAGATGGTACGAGGGCATTAGATACGAGGCTTGTTACGGGCTTGTGCACAGCTGGAAATTCCAGCAACTCCTCCATCTGTTGGTCGAAAGTGTAAAATCTACGGTCAAGATTGGAGGGTCCCTGGGCTGCCGCCGGGTTCTCCCATGGGCGTTGAATGGTATCCAGGAACAGGTGGGAGGATGGGATGTTCACTGTCTCCTGCTTAGGGAAGACAAACAGACCTCCTACAGGCTGAGAGGCCTCCGGGGGGGGCCACCTGACCGCTCTCGCCAGCCTGATCGATGGTCAGCTTGGCCTTATTCAGGAGCACCTTGAAGAGGGAGGACTTGAACAAGCCCGTGTAACTGGGCTGTTCTGGCGGCTGGTCGTCTCCAGACAGGTTATCCTCAGCGGCGCTGAAGTCATCCCGGTAGGGATCCTCCTCCTCCATGGATCCCATCAAGGACTGCGCGGCGGGGGGTGTCCAGGGTTCTCTAGACCTCGTTGGAGGGAGTCCCACTGGAGCCTGCTGGTGCTGTTGCGCCCCCGTGACCAGGCCATGGTTGTATGTGGTGGTAATCAGTTCCTGCAGGGCTTGGGGCATGCTTTGCCAAGAATCTTGGGTATTGCGCAGGCCTGCTGCTGTAGGGGTGAAGGTGGCTGTCTGCGCATATTGCAAAGATTGCGAGGGGGGGTAGCTGGAAGGCCACCCTGCAGCTTGTCTCCCCAGGCCATATGGCTCGGCCCTGGGTGGTGGCCAGGTTTGGCTCCCTCTTTCCGGGGACCAATCCCTCTCTGAGGCTGAGGGTGCTACCCCCGGATAAAACGTGGGGGAGGCAATGGATGAATTGGTAGGTAATTGCTGGGTGGAAGGCACAGCCGGCCCCGTTGCTCTTTGTGAGGCCTCCAGCTGTTTTTCAAGGGCTCTGATGCGCTTTTCTGCATCCCTTAATGAGGAGCCCTGCGCAGATTTAGCCTTAGAGGCTTTTTCCTTGGGGGTGCTAGGCTTGGAAACGGTGGCCTCTTCCCCAACTGGCACTCCCTGGTCTGCCATGCCCTTGAAACAACTCACGATTTGAGATCAGTGTCCAAACTGCTGCGTTGTTCACAGAGTAGGGGCGATCGTGGGCAGATTCCCAGAAACGAAAGCGAAATGGGGAACTAAGTCCCCCTCTGCGCCTGCGCGCCTTCCTTGCCTGTTTTAGCAAAGGCTGTGTTGAGACCCAGTTCCAAGCCGGCGACCTCACCAACATGGCCGCCGGCTGGTTCCCATGGCAACGGAAGCCGCTTGAGTCAGAATCGGCAGCCGGGAGGCTCTAGACCTTCCCAAGATGGCCGCCGATCGTTGCCGTGTCGACCCACCAAGATGGGTGCCGGTCGTTTCCTTGGCAACTGAAAGTAACGATGCCAGCGGGCGGGAGAGCTGATGATTCCCGCCCTCTGCGATCGGTCTCGTCCTGGCTCCAATCCTTCTGAAAGAGCCGATCCGCTGCTGCGAACGAGCCTCTGAGGCGCGGATCGGCTCTCGCCTGCCTTTGTTGGGGGGGGGGGGCGACGGCCTCCCCCATGAGCCGCTGGCGAGAATCGCCACTTCTCGGCCCTGTGGTATATCCACCGGGGGGGGGGGCGGACCCCCCGAAGTGTCAACCACCACCTCTTCCTCCGGGGGCCACCTCGGAGGTAGGCTACCCGGGCGCTCTCTCCCGAACCCACAATAGTAGCTCTGCAGAGCCTTCTCTGTCTGCGTGGGTTCTAGCATGGAGGAGCTGCAGGCAACTGGGTTAGACCCGCGGGAGGTTTTGAACCCAGGCCCGCCTGAGGCAAGATTCCCCCATCTGCACCTAAAGAAAAAGAAAAGGAAAAAGGTGGTTAGTATAATACAAAATTTAAGCATAAAAACAATAATTTTACAAGAGAAGTAACTCAGGAGTCCCTTTACTGCGACTGAGTTTTTTAGACTGGAGGGCTAAGGGGGAGGCGGTGCCTGCCTAGTAATTAATATTTAAATTAAAACTCAGTCCCGACCAATCAGACTGAAGAATAACCCATCTTGGACTCTCCTTGCAAGTGCATTGGAGAAAAGTAGGATCCTACACCTAGGTAGGAAAAACCCAAAACACACATACAAACTGGGCAAAAACACTCTCAATAGAAGTGAATGCGAGAGAGATCTTGCAATCTTAGTGGAAAACAAACTAAACATGAGCCAACAATGTGGAGTAGCAGCTAAAAAAGACAACATAATCTTAAACTGCATAAACAGAGGAATTCACTCCAAGACAAGGGAGGTGCTAATACTACTCTATAATGTCCTAATTAGACCACACCTAGACTACTGCATTCAGTTTTGGTCACCACACTACAAAAGAGACATTGATACTCTAGAAAAAGTGCAGAAGAGAGCAACCAGAATGATAAAGGGGGTTGGACTGGATGACCTGCAAGGTCCCTTCCAACTCTACTAATAAATAAATAAATAATGGTTAACATACCATGAAATATAATTCTGTCAAGGGAATACAAAATCTAAAGTTTCACTATGGCAGTCATTGCTGTCAATGATTTTCCTATTTACAGCTATCAAAAAGTTTCAAAATAGATAAAATAATTGATAGTATTGAATACTTTAAGACTAATTTTGAAACGGAATTGTGTACAAATGATGTGCTTTAGTAAATGCTAAAATATATAATTTTTAATTGAAATTTGAAACAGAACAAATGAAAGAATGTATGATATAGTGAGCTAATTTTTTTTGTTATAAAATGCATATGAAGAAATAAGAAAATACGTAGTTGAAAGGACTGAAATTCAGACTATGTTACAATCTTAAAGATAACTTTTATAAAATGATATATTGTTGGTATATGACACCAGAAATACTGAAATGGTAAAAAGGAAGTACATAAGACCAGAGATTATTGTATAGGAGCAGTTAGAAAGGATTTGCAGTATCTACAATGGAGGAATGATTCATGCAGATGATAGAACTTGCTGAGGTAGCCAAATTGACCTATTTGGTTAGATAAAATATTATCGTTATAAAACAGAAAGAAATGAACATGATTTATGGTTTTGATGATTACACAAGGTATTTTACAGAAAGGAGTCATGATGTAACTTTAGATAAAAGTAAATCTACAATTGCAATTAGAAGGGGCATTGGCCTTACCATGATACACCTCTTCTCATCGAGAGGAGCCAGCAGTTAGAATGGGTAGTCCTCACCCGTCAGCCAATCGGACTGAGTCACAAAACTTCGGATAGGATCCGTCCTTTCCTGGGATCCCAGTTATGATGAATCTGAAGTGTGACTCGGCGTGGTGAAGAAGAAGCGTAGATTCATATCTCAACTGGTTATAGATTGGTTCGCAAAAGATAAATGGTGCCTCAAGCCAGGCAAAATGTGTCAGCAGTCCTCTTGGACAATCAATGGTCCTCCCTCAAAATTCCATCAAGCAAAAAAGAAGCTAAAAAAGAGTCTGACAAACAAGGAGGGACTGACTGCTGTCTCCTCCCGGTGAGAAGAGGCATATCACAGTAAGGCCAATGACCATTCTCCATTGTGGGAGGAGCATCAATCAGAATGGGACCTACCAAAGCTAGTAGGCTTTTCAATAAATTTAGAGAAAGCCACCTCTCCCCTAGTATGTCCATCCTCCATTTAGATGCTGTTGTCAATTCCCTAGAGTGTAATGTATGTCTCTCCCCAAGAGTCAGGAAGCCTTCAGCATCTGGTGGCCCAGGTTCAGCATGACAGGTCAGTTTCCTTGTCAGTTTTGTCCTCCCTTTTAGGGGAGATGAACTCCTGTCTTTCCATTACTCCCTGGGTTCATCTACACTCTAGGGAATTACAATGGTTCTTCCTTCCCTTTCAGAAGGCAGGTCTCGGATCCTCATTCTGCAAGGTGCTGCTTCTGCCCTGTGTCAGGTAATCCCTTCATTGGTGGCAGTCTCCAGCAATTTCCAGAGAGTCTCTATTCAAGTCTCAGACCTCTGTGACCATCACCATACCACCAACACCAGTCTCACAGGATGAAGCAGCCATTGCAGAGAATACATGGCCCAGGACCTCTGAACAGCAGAGCAAGCCAGGTGCTTCATCAACTGGCTCGAGCTGCATGCAGTTTCTCTAGCTCTGAGGCAGTTCCATCATCTGGTAGTGGGTTCCCATGTGCTGATCTTAACCAACAACATCACACAAAGGTGCACATCAGTCACCAAGGGAGAACCTGCTCCAAGATTCTGATGGTGGAAGTGATGAGACTGGGCTTGTGGGCGGAGCATTATTTTCTCGCATTGTCGGCAAACCACATCTCCAGAGTTGCCAATGTCCAGCCAAACTGCTCAGCTGCTTAACAGTGGCTCAAGCCGAGTGGCGCCTGGATCCATCAGTTTTTCAGGCCATCTCGGTCAGATACAGCTGTCCTCTTGTAGCCCTATTTGTAACTCTCTAGAATGCCCAGCTTCAGCAGTTCTTCTCCTTCTTAAGGACTCCATACATGGCAGTGGTGAACACGCTTCGGAGCCACTGGTGGAGGGGACTGCTTTATGCCTTCCCCCCCTTTCCATCATTCCCCAGGTGTTGCAGAAGATGCTGGAGGAGGAACAACTTGCCTTACTTGCATCCTTCTGGCCCAGACAGTCCTGATTTGCTAAGCTCAGGGCCCTTTTGTTGATGGAATTGTGAAGACTTCCCATCTCTCCCAATCTGCTCAGCCAGGGGTCGCTGGTCCACTTGGACTCTCAGTGGTGCCAGTTGACCACCTGGCGGTTGAGCGGAGCACCCTGACCCAGTAAGATTATGACAACAATGTCATCCTGACAATCCAGGCGTCCCAAAGCCCCCTCACTGAGAGGATATACTCGGCTACATGGAAGGCCTTTTGCCTGTGGTACATTTCACAATGGTTGTTCTCCAACTCACATTCCCTTAGCTAAAGTCTTGAAGTTTTTGCAGTTAGGACTCACAAAGGGTCTGTCTCCTAATGCCTTCTGGCATCAAATGGTGGCTTTGTCCTCTGTGCTATCATGTGGACAAGTCAGGCCCCTCTCTCAGCTGCCAACGGTAAGACATTTTCTAAAAAGAGCTGCTAAAGTATGACCTTTGGTATCCCACATGGGACCCGACCAGAATGCTCAAATCCCTCATTGGTCCTCCATACGTACCCTCTGAGAGGCCTCTCTCAGACATCTATCCTTTAAAGTTGCCTTCCTCATTACCAAAACCTCCGTGAGGCGAATCTCAGAACTGTCTCCTCTGTCTGTCTGAGACAATTTGTGTATTTTTCACCAGGGTCAGGTAGTACTATATTTAGATCCATCCTTTCTGCCCGAGGTGAATTCAACATTCCATCGTGCACAAGAGCTCATGCTCCCTTCCTTTTGTGCCCAAAAAAAGTCAAGAAGAGGAAATGAGTGTGAAAAGGGGAGGGGATAAAGAATGAAAAAGAGGAAGGAAAGGGGTGAGATAAGAATGGCAGGATCATCTGGTTTGGAGGGGGTATGTTGTGGAGAATTGTTTTGTATTGGCGGAAGAAATCCCCATTAGGAGGAAAACGGGTGATGGTCACATTTGTGCAAAATTACTTGCATTTCCTGCTTTTTTAAAAAAAGGCCTCATTTGGGGAGATGAAAGGGAAACAATGGTGGGTGGGAGAAACAGGTGAGGGGCTTCTAAAATGCCCCCCCCAAATGCAAGTTGAAGGAATCTCTCTGGACTAGGGGTGGGTGGGGAGTCTTGCATGCGGGGCCTCCCTTGCAAAAAACCGGAGGGGATTTTTTGCTGGGAATTGCATTGTTCGAGATTTGGGGGGGGGCGAAGTGGGTTGTGTTCAAATCAAGACATATGTCTGGGCCAGGGGATGGCAACGTGATTCAGTTCCCCTCGTCTTTGTTTGGCGGCTGGCTTGGTGGAGGGATGGGGGGAGGGAATGAGGAGGAGGATGGTCCAGTCCCCAAATCCATCTTTTTTCTTTTTTCAACTTTTTAAAAAAACTTGACATGGCTGATTTGCTAAGCTCAGGGTGAGGGGCTTCTAAAATGCCCCCCCCAAATGCAAGTTGAAGGAATCTCTCTGGACTAGGGGTGGGTGGGGAGTCTTGCATGTGGGGCCTCCCTTGCAAAAAACCGGAGGGGATTTTTTGCTGGGAATTGCATTGTTCGAGATTTGGGGGGGGGGCGAAGTGGGTTATGTTCAAATCAAGACATATGTCTGGGCCAGGGGATGGCAACGTGATTCAGTTCCCCTCGTCTTTGTTTGGCGGCTGGCTTGGTGGAGGGATGGGGGGAGGGAATGAGGAGGAGGATGGTCCAGTCCCCAAATCCATCTTTTTTCTTTTTTCAACTTTTTAAAAAAACTTGACATGGCTGCTGCTTCTTCCTTCCTTGGGCAAAAGTTTGCAATTCAGATTTTACGTTTTGCAAAATGTTCATGTCCATGCATGGAGGGATGAGGGCAGTTTTGCAGAAGGGCAGATAATCTGATTTTTTTTGGGGGGGGGAAGGAAACCTAGGGGAAAAGTGAGCAGAGAAGGGTTTGGAGGGGAGGGGGCTTCAAGACAGACACAGTTGTTCTGAGGCAATGTAGTTCTTTACTTGGGCAGCCCCAACATCCACAGCAGCAACAAGCAGCACTGCAACGAGTTACAGTAAGATTTGGCAGCAGTTGTCCTGAGCCAGTGTAGTTCTTTACTTGGGCAGCCCCGACAACCATAGCAGCGACAAGCAGTGCTGCAATGAGTTACAGTTAGATTTGGCGGCATGGAAATTGTTCCTTAAAAATAGTGTATCTCTTCAGGGCAGCTTCTGGTAACCCCCCCACTCCCCTACCCCGAGGTTTGCAGCAAGAGTTTGGAGCTTGTTAAATGTTCCTCTGCTCCAGCCATGCATTTTCCAGTCCAGGTTGCTCGGCAGGCAGACTTGACAGGGAGGCTTTTATTTTGTCAGAAAATAAAAACTAGAAAACTAGATATCTATTCCAGCTCCAGCTCCTGAAATCAGAACATATTTCCATATAATCCAGTGAGTTCATAGAGAAATAAAATTGTGGAGCTTTCATTCTTCTTTATTCTTTTACTGCTAAGATTAAAAAACATTCACAAAAACAGGAATAAATACTAAAAAACAAACAAACAAAAACCTAGTAATATATCAGTCTGCCTCCTATTGGCATTGAAAAAATATTATAATATTATAATATTAAAGGCAATCTGGAGAAAAAATAGTTTAATTTGGGGTTTTTTTCAAAAGAAACAATCATATTTTTTTCTTACTTGACATATAAATATATACGATGCTGTTTCATTTTAGAATAGAAGTGTTGTATAGAAGCAATAAGCTGTTGAAATAACGGGTCTGACTTCACTGTAAGAAAATGAAGCATAGATAAAATTATCTGTAACTTACTATAGTTATTTATTTTTCTTATCTAAATTATTCTTGCTTCCACCAAACTAATGTATAATTTTATAGGCGGTTTTATGTTTATTATTTAGATCTGCAGGTCAGTGATTCAAATCTCATCCTTGGCTCAAGGTTGACTCAGCCTTCCATCCTTCTGAGGTGGGTAAAATGAGGACCTGGATTGTGGGGGCAATATGCTGGCTCTGTTAAAAAGTGCTATTGTTAACATGTTATAAGCTGCCCTGAGTCTGAGAAGGGTGGCATTAAAAAAAAATGAATAAGTAAATAAATAAATAAAATATTTTAATGATGAAACCACTTTGATATATTTCTTTTATGCTGCATTAGAATTCTGGTAGCACATTTTTGACTAGCACATTTTATTAAAGGCATTTTATATTATCATTCATTTATTCTTGATTCTATCTCATTTTGTTTTATCTCTGCAGTTCTGCATTAATTCTTGTGGCATTTTTTTGGAATAAAAATAATAAGTACAGATGCTGTGCTCACACACATTTATTAAATCACACTGCAAACCTTTTTAACATTTTTCCATATCATTCACATCTGAAGCCTTATATTTTTGTTCAATATTCTCACAGTATTTATAAATTAACTTCTATCATTTTCTCTCTGTATATTAACATTATATTAATTGGTTCAATTCCACTTTTTTTGCATGTATTATTCTTATAAACATTTCTAAAACATTGTTTCTATAATTCTCTCACTTCAATTAAATCCAAAAATATTTCATGACTTTCATTTTTAATTTCACACAGGTTGTTAAAGGTTCCTTGCTTAACTCTCTTCACCCATTTTCTTTCAAAATAAATCTGTACTTTCTGTCTCTTTTAATTTTCATTGTTTCTTCAACTCTATGATTATATTCTTTCCAACAATGTATCTCTCTGTAATCATTAAACAGTATTTCTGCTTCATAATTTTAAAAGAACTATTCTCTTCATTATCTATTCTTATGTGCATTTTATCAGGTCTATACTCTCTTTTACTTCATTCCAGCAAGCATAGTTTTTATATTCTTCTTCTGTGGTTTTTAAAAAAAAACATAATTATTTTAAATTCAGTTCCAAGTATCTTCCACACATTCCATTACTTCTAGTGGAAAGGCTATGTTCAAATACTTTTTATGCAGGATTTGTACTTCTTCTGAAGTCATATTTTTCTTCCATAGTCATTATTTTGTCATGATCTATTCTTGATGCTACAAAAAATTGGTCTGCCCTATATTTATAAACTCTCATCATCTTAATATTCTTTGTACTACATTTCATTGTTAGTATTCAATCATACTATTAATGCTACAAAACATACTTGATGCTACAAAAAACTGGTCTGCCCCATATTTATAAACTCTCATCATCTTAATATTCTTTGTACTATATTTCATTGTTAGTATTCAATGGTATGTAACAGTCCACCAATTTATGGTTTCTACAGACCTACCCCAGAGTAAACCAGATAAAACTGATTTAAATTTTATACTTCATTCATAATTAACATTGTATTGATCAATTTCACCCCACAAAATTAGATTATCTTTATTTAGGTCTCTTATAATGTTCTCCTTTCTCTTAGTTTCATGGATGCACAATTTTCTGTTTTTATTTTTTAACTATACTTTTTATTATTTCCTCTTGCATTCCAAGCTGCAGACTTCTGTGTGCTTTGGTCTACCAGACTGTTCCCAAAGATATTGACCTCAATCCCCTTCTGGCTTTAGTAGGTTCAGACTTTCATTTTTTTTTTTTAGCATGCTAGAAAAAGCACTGGCTAGCTTATCAGCTTTAGGCCTGCTAATGCAATATACATCTTTCTCTGCTGACAGTGCTTGTTCACCCCATGTAAAGGACCAAAGCCAACATTTTGCACAGTTTTCTTGCTTTATTACAGTATAATTTATTAAACCAATCAAAATATGTTTCCTCTGTATACAGTAATTTACCTAATATGTGTATAATTATTTTACCTTCCATCTAAAAAGCAACCTAGTACCAATGCTTGCCATCTATAGCTTCATTTGCTTTACAAGTAGTAAAGCAAATATCCTATTCCCAGGAAATGCCAATAGAAAGAAAAAGAGGTGGTACTGAAGGGTAAAAGAACAAGAGAGCAAATAAATCCCATTTATGCCATTAAAAAACCAAGAAAAGTGAACCCAGTTATTGACAACTGAAGATAAAGTAAATAGTAATCTTGTTACAGAAACCAAATAATTATGCTCTTTCATGCACACACTTTCTCTTTTGCTCCCATTCTGTATAAACTCTAGCACTCTAGTAGCATCTTACTCTCCTGCTATTTCCAGCACTTTAACGAAAATTTTCAACATTTGTTTGACACATTTTTTCAACACTAAGGTAGAGACAATAAGTAAACAGGTACTGAACAGCTATTTAGAGAGCTGGTCAGTCACTGTAATAATAAAGCAAAAAGAAAAAAATATAAATAAAAAGCATTCTACAGAACAGAACATCTATCCTATGTACTGTAGCTACCATCAACACATGAACTCTGACAAACAGTTTTCAGAGTAATTTTAATGCTACTCTGGATTTAACTTGACTAACTGGTAGCAATTGAGCACATCTTTTTTTGTGGCAGCAGTTATCTAAAATGCTACAATAACAGCATCAAAAGTAGAATGGTGGAAGATTGGTTTTCCATTGTGCTGCTGAACTGGCATAATGCCCACTTTAAAAGCAATTCACTGTTCATCACTGAAATCTGGCAGACACGACACTAAATGCTTCGAGGAAAAAAAGCATGTCTCAAGAATGGAGAACCACTCCAACTACCAATGTTGGCGGGAAGGGGGGTGAGATGGGTAAGAAAAGAAAGATAAAATTAGGTAAGAGGAGAGAATTATCAAATAGAAAGTTTAGCATTACATTTGGACTCTCAATTGGCTCTGCTTAATTTGACTAAAGGTTTTATCATAGGCTTGTATTAGTGATGGCAGAACTAAACAAAAGTTAATATATATTTTGAGCTGACTATTGTTCTAATGAAGTGAAATCCTACTGCGTTACATCAATCATTTGTCAAAAGTTACTCCTTAGTTTTATTTACAACCAAAAGTAAATACGTACAACCAAGAGTAAATATATGATAATAGAAATTTTCTTTTTTCATGGACATATAAATTCCCTTCTTCCCCCATCATCCCACTTCTAAATACAGGTAATAATTTAGGAAGCTTTCAAAATGTCTTTTTACTGTCAATACTATTCCCATTTTCATGTAAAAAAAGCCTTTACAAATGAAAATTTAAATTTAAATTCTGATTATAGTGTAGTGTGACAACACCTGTATTTATAATTTTACTGTCAACTAGCTCTTAGTGGTTAACAATCGCTTGAAGCAGAAAAGTAATTAGAAATTGTTTGTAACATGCCAGATGACAACACTGGGTGCTTTGCTATGCTTGAGGAAAATTTAGTTGGATGATAGAATTGATAACATTTCTAGAAAACCCTAATATTAAAAGTTAATCTAAAATCAGGAATATTGTTTATTATTTCTTTTATTATATTTCTGTACTTTATATGTAAAAATGAGTTATTCCTTTGATTTTTAATTTTTATTAATTTTTTTAGTCAATATTAAGATGAAAAAGACAGGTGGATGTCCACTGCAATGACTGGGAACTCCATAACAGCACATCTGCAATATCTGGGGCTATTATGAATGCCCTAAGTAAGTCATAGTGAACCTTTTTTTCATCAGGTGCCAAAAGAGTGTTAGCGGGTGCTATTGCGCATGTGCAAGTACCCACACCCATAATTCTATACCTGGAGAAGGTGAAAACAGCTTCCCCTGCCCCACAGAGGCTTCCTGGAGGCCGGAAACGGCCTGTTTCCCAACTTCTGGAGGGCACAGTAGGCTCGTGTTTCGCCCTTCCCAGGCTCCAAAGGCTTATCTGGAGCTGGGGAAGGATAAAAATGCCCTCTCCCATCCCCCAGAGGCTCTCTGGAAGCCAAAAACACCTTGCCGAGCCTCTGTGCAAGTCAAAAATCAGCTGGCTGGCACACACATGCACATTGGAGCTGAGCTAGGTCAATGGCTTGTGTGCCAGCAGATATGGCTCCGCGTGCCAACTGTGGCATCCGTGCCATAGGTTCGCTATCACTGCCCTAGGTATTAAACAATGGAAGGTTCCACATATATGATCCAATGGCTTTTTATGAGCATATGTACACTCAAACCTCTCTATTCATTTGATGAAAGAAAGCCCAAACTTGCAATATAAGTGTAAAATGCTGCAGATAAAATTCACAGCTGTTACAAAAACGTTTCTATATAACAAATGAATAAATAAATAATAAATAACGGTACTGTATATAATAAAATATTTATTTATCTGTTGAATTTATGTGGTTGCCTATCTCACAAGAAAATATATTTTTAAAAAGATTCTGACACCATCAGAGACTATTTTAAAAAAATTATTCTCAGGTTACTGTTGGAGTTAACAACATGATAATAAGTGGGACAAAAAAGGACACAAAGTGGGGAACTGGAAATTTTGAAGAAAATTTTAAATTATAAAATTATTATTTACCAAACAGATTTAGTAGATAAGGCCTAAAAAAGCAGCTGCTCTTCCCAAGTAATTACTTCTTGCATAAAAAGAACCGTTCTACCTACCTGAACGGTCTTCTCAATGCACTGGAAGGAGAGTCCAGCATGGGTAATTCCACCAATCCTATTGGTAGAGACTGAGTTTAATCAACATATTAACCAGGAACCGCCACCTGGTAGCTCCCATGAGCTCAGTTTTAAAAATGAAACCAATATAAGGATAACCAGAATTTATTTGGAACAGTAACAAAACCAATAAAGTTAAGTGAACCCAAATATTCCGGCATCCCCGTTCAGAACAATGCTGGGTGGGTTTAGACTCTCCTTCCAGTGCATCAAGAAGACCATTCAGGTAGGTACAACAGTTCTTCTCCACTGCACTTGGAAGGAGAGTCCAACATGGGATATAGCAAAGATCAAGTCCCATGGGTGGGAGAAGGCTGCGCCAGGGTCACTGGAGGAGAGCACACTCATTGTAAAATGCACCTTCCGAAGGATGCTTCTGCTGAAGCGAAAGTGTCCAGTTTATAATGGCGAATGAATGTAGACAGGGCTGACCAAGATGCTGCTCGACAAATGTCCTCGATGGGCACTTGTGTTGTCGATGCCGCTGATGTGGCCGCACTCCAAGTCAAGTGGGCCATCACCCCCGGTGTTGCAGGTTGAGAGCTTGCTTTATAAGCCTCTTTAATACAGCCTCGCAGCCAACGACTGATGAATTGTGATGACACCCCAAGTCCCATCTTTCGGTGTGCAAAGGAGATAAACAGCTTTTCAGATTTCCTGAACAGTTCAGTTTTCCTAATGTAAATCTTCAATGCTCGTCTGACATCTATCTTATGCCACCTGAGCTCAGTGGGGTGGTTGCTGTGAGTGTAAAAGTCAGGAAGTACAAGTTCTTGCTTCCTATGAAATCCAGTATTAACTTTTGGCACATAGGAAGTGTCCAATCTCAAAATGACTCTTTCCGGATGAAATATTCACAGATTCGGGCGAATAGATAGTGCCGATAGTTCGGACACCCGGCGAGCTGACGTTATTGCCATGAGAAAGGCCGTCCTAATGGATAGAAATCGAAGTGAAATCGATCTCAGGGGTTCAAATGGAGGCCCCATGAGTCTCATAGGACGAGTGAGAGGTCCCATGTAGGGAACTTGTGCATTGGCAGGGAATGTGTGTTAGAGGCTTCCCGGAGGAAATCCTTTATCCATGGATGGTGTGACAATGAGCGAGCCTCTGCCACTCGAATAATAGTCGAGAGGGCCGCCACCTGCCTCCTTAAGGTATTGGGGGCCAAACCCCGCTCAATCCCTGCCTGTAGGAATTCCAAGACTGGGATCACCGATGCTTCTCTGGGGTTGATCTGGTGATTGGAGCAAAATTCACAGAAGGCTGACCACATCACCTGATATATCCTGGATGTCAACGGATGACGGACAGCTTGCATAATGGCAATGACTCTATCCAGCAGTTGGTGGCTTCTTAGTTTGTTCCTCTCAAGTGCCAGACAGTCAGCTGGAGCCATTGTGGGTCTGGGTGACAAATGATCCCCTGGCTGAGAGCAATGTCCTGATCTGGAATCCTCCACGTGTGTGTGTGGGGGGGGGGATACTGATAGTGCTTCTAGGTCCGAGAACCATGGGTGGCATGGCCAATGAGGTGCCACCATTAACACTTCTGCCCGTTCCTGTATTATTTTGTCCACCACTTTCTGGATAAGACTTGTTGGGGGAAATGCGTATAATAGGCCCTCTGGCCACGGAGATAGCAGGGCATCCTTCCGCCCTTGGTGCTGGAAAGCGGGTGTAAAATCTTGGGAGCTGGGTATTGATGTGGGTCGCAAAAAGATCCACCAATGGGGTCCTGAATCGACGAACTATGTATTGAAATAGTTCCAGGTCCAGCCGCCATTCTGAGGGATCCAGGGTAGCCCTGCTCAACCAGTCTGCTTGGATATTTCTGGTTCCAGCAATATGTTCTGCCATCAATGACACTAAGTGAGCTTCGGCCCAGTTGAAAAGGGCCGCCGTCTTGGCCATGAGCTGGAGCAACTTCGTGCCCCCTTGATGGTTTAGGTGGGCTCTGGTCGCAACATTGTCTGTTAACACCAACACATGTCTGTTCTGGACTAATGAAGTGAAAGTCTGTAGTGCAAGAAAGAGCGCTTTGAGCTCAAGGAAGTAGATGTTGATAGGGTTAAAATCCTCTGTGGACCAAAGCCCTTGAGCCATGTGAGACTCAATGTGAGCCCCCCAGCCTGATAGGCTGGCATCACTTGTAAGAATAATTTATTTATTCAATTTATTTATTCAATTTTTATGCCACCCTTCTCCTTAGACTCAGGGCGGCTTACAACATGTTAGCAATAGCACTTTTTAACAGAGCCGGCATATTGCCCCCACAATCCGGGTCCTCATTTTACCCACCTCGGAAGGATGGAAGGCTGAGTCAACCTTGAGCCGGTGATGAGATTTGAACCGCTGACCTTCAGATCTACAAGTCAGCTTCAGTGGCCTGCAGTACAGCACTCTACCTGCTGCGCCACCTCGGCTCATGCTATCTTGGTTGCAAAAGGAGGAGTCCCAAAGTAATGCTGGGGAAGTCCACCACCTTAGTGATTCCCTGACTTCTCGAGGTAACCGGACCCGTCTGTGAGAATGACTCACCTTGGCCTTCTGCATGGGGAGTAGAAACCACTGCAGAGTCCGGATGTGATAACGGGCCCACAGCACAATGCCTATGGATGACACCAATGTCCCAAGTATCTTGGATAGCAGGGAGAGGGGAACCTGTTGTTGATGATGAAGACTGGTGACCAATTGATGGATATTGGCCTGTCTCTCTGGGACAGAGACACGGTGCCTAAGGTCATATCTATGATAGAACCCAGGTGCAACAGTCTGGTTGTAGGAGAAAAGTGGCTCTTTGTCCTGTTGATGGTGAAGTTGTGTGCTTCTTGTGTCTGTACTGTGAGGACCAAATCCTCCTTCGCCTTCACTGGGGACTTGGACAGAATAATTATGTCGTCCAAGTATGCCATCAAGCGGATGGACTGGGAGCGAAGGTTGGCAGTCAGGATGTCTAACAGTTTTGTGAATTGATAGTGGGTCCCTTCCAGGCAGAAGTGAAGAAATCTCCAATGTGATGGAAGTATGGGAACATGAAGATAAACTTCCTTTAAGTCTATAGACATAAGAAGGTCCCGAGGACGAATTGATGCCAGGATGGTTTGGAGGGAATGCATCCTGAATCTTCTGTAGCGTATGAAGCTATTTAGATGTCTCAAATTGAGGATCATTCTGCATCCTCTGCTAGCCTTGGGAACAATGATGAATACCGAGTAGAAGCCTGTTCCCTCCACATGACAGGGCACCTTCTCTATAGCCTGAATGTCCAAGAGGTGAGCAATTTCCTGCAGCAATTGTGCTCTGTTTTGTGGGTCTCGAAGCACTGGACAGTGTAGGAAGTGGTTGGGTGGGGGCTGGAGGAATTCCAACCGCAGTCCTTGTGACACCATGGCTAAAGCCCATTTGTTGGAGGACGTGGTTCGCCAGGAAGTACTGAAGCGTTGAAGCTTGCCTCCTATGGGCTGAAGCGCGGCCAAGTCACTTGGTGTGTTTGAAGCCCTTCTGGTTGTTGCCTCTGAAGGGACCTCTCGCCTGCTGATAACCTCTTGACCTGTCCTGGAACGATCCTAGGTCACCTCTGAAGGACAACTGGTTATATTGGCCTTGAGAATACGACCTCGTGTTTTGGCCAGTGCCCAAGGAAGGCTCCCAACAAAAAGGCTGTCGTCA
Source organism: Erythrolamprus reginae (assembly GCF_031021105.1). Lineage (NCBI taxonomy): Eukaryota > Metazoa > Chordata > Lepidosauria > Squamata > Dipsadidae > Erythrolamprus > Erythrolamprus reginae. The sequence continues at coordinate 76,743,248 of NC_091953.1, forward strand.
TGTGTACGGAGCAGGCCGGTGATCCTGATGTTTGTAGGGTTTAGGGAGCACCTTCCTCTTGTCCTTGTTCTCTATGAGGACCGGATCTAGTGCTTCCCCAAACAGTTTGGAGCCCTGAAAGGGGGATGAGGCCAAACGCCATTTAGATTTCAAGTCAGCCTGCCAATTCCTCAGCCAAAGAAGTCATTGTGACGAGAGTGTAGACGGCATGCCCCTTGCTGAGAATTTCGCCGCATGAAGAGTGGCATCAGCCAAGAACTCCGCTGCCGCTAGCAGCTTGCTCAGGTCTTGCCGCAGATGACTGTCCTCAGGCCCAAGTCGAGATTGCATCTCTTGTAACCGCATTATTGATGTCCTGTTGAAGAATGACGCAGCCGCTGCTGCCCGAAAACTCCAGCTGGACATCTGATGTGTTTTTCGTAGTAATGTCTCTGTCTTCTTATCCTCTGGTTTGAGACTATCACCTGTCTCAGAAGGCATCAAGGCGTTAGACACCAGAGTCACCACCGGTTGGTCAATAGGTGGGAATTCTAATAATTTCTCGACTTCTTCGTCGAAGGTATAAAACTTCCTCTCGATATTAGAGGGACCTTGGGCCGCCGCAGGGTGTTGCCAAGGCCGCTTCACACTCTCGAGAAAATCTCTGAGGATGGAATATGGTCTGATTCGGGTTGAGGTTCCTTAAACTGAGTGGTAGATGGTCTGGTGGCGTTTGAATTGTCAGGAGTGCGTGTGTAAATTTTGTGTTTCTTCAGACAGATAGCGTAGCTGCAGCAGGGTTTTGAAATGTCGTCTGTAAGTGATATGCAAGCAGCATGTCATCATTGAATTTCTCACTGCAGAGAAAAAAACTGTTGGGAACATTCACAAATGTTTGTGTACAGTTTATGGAGAATCTGCAGTCGACAGAAGTACATTTAGTTGCTGGGCACAGAGCAGGCGGCTATTAGAAGACAGAGCTCCAAGATTTGCAGTGTTTGGGACAGCCAGCCACAGCTGTCACACCTGACAAGACACAGCTTGCTAATGTGCTCATTTGCGAGGACCGATGCATAATGACTCGGCAGCTGGAGCTGAAGCTGTCAATCAGCAAAGGAAGTGTGGAAGAGTTGATTCGCACAGTGTAGAAATGGCTTTGTGACGAGAACAAGTAGTGGTACTGACAGAGCATACATGCCCTTGTGTTTCACTGGAGGATGGCCACAGAATAGGATGGAGATTACATGGAAAAATAGGGAGTATTGAAGAAACACCATTCTTTCTTGTGTGTAAGTTTCATTGTGTTCAATAAATAATTGTTGAAGAAAAAAATTGTAGTGCATTACTTTCTGGGCAAGCCTTGTAACGTACATCACATGACATTTCAAAACAGCTACACTATCTGTTTGAAGAAATGCAAAATTCACACATGCACTCCTGATAATTCAAATAAAAGTACAGTGTTCCCTCGCTTTTCGCGGGGGATGCGTTCCAAGACCACCCGCAAAAGTTTAATTTCCGCGAAGTAGAGATGCGGAAGTAAATACACTATTTTTGGCTATGAACAGTATCACAAGCCTTCCCTTAACACTTTAAAACCCTAAATTGCAATTTTCCATTCCCTTAGCAACCATTCAGATTATTTATTATATAAATTCAGATTTATTATTTAATAAATATTATGTTTATTTATTAAAGTTTATTAAAAAATATTTATTAAAGGCAGACGAAAGTTTGGCGATGACATATGACATCATTGGGTGAGAAAAAACATGGTATAGGGAAAAACCCCACAAAGTATTTTCTAATTAATATTTTTGAAAAACCATGGTATAGACTTTCCGCGAAGTTCAAACCTGTGAAAATCGAGGGAACACTGTATATCTAAAGTTTCACATTCGTACCATTACTGTAGGTTGAGAGAAAAAAATGGTGCATTACTTTTTGGGCGACCTTCGCATATTTGTCAAAAAAGACTACATATAGCTATTATACACACAGATTAGTTTCTATTTTTAGTATGTATGTTGGGATTTATATTTTTAAAAGAATGGCTACATATAGTCAAAGATTAACCATGATAATTTAAATATGACAGTTCCATTAGAACCTTATGATGAAAATTAAAATTGTCATATTCAATTTTTCAGAACTTCTAATTTCTAATAGAACTTGTTTTAGACTTCAAATAAAAAGCCCATCTTTTTATTATTATAAAGTTGGAAAAAAAATAAAGGAAGGCACAGAATGAAGAAAAACAGAATGACAGTGATGTTTTAGTTTATACTAGCTTTGACAATACTTGCAAACTGTCAAAACTAAGGAATGAAAAAAGCTGTTATCAAGCGTCAAGAGTCTTCTGAGATTTAGAAATCTTGTGTTTATTGTAACTACTCTACATTACACAAAGTGAAATAACCCTCTCCTTAAATGCTGTTAAGTATCATGAAAAAGTAATGTCTCCCTCTATTATTTACTTTTTTCTTTTTGTAATTCTGTGCTTGACAGAACAGTTTCTGTTTTTTTTTTTTTTAATTGCATGGTCAATGTTCAGTGGGAAACACTAGCCTAGATCAAAGCATTAACTCATTTTCAGCAACTGTCAATTTTATTCTGCTATCTTCTTGTCAATTAGCAAAGAATGGACACTTAACATAATGTGGAATCAGGAAAGGTTTTACAGATTTACCAAACAATACAGAAGAGTACAATGGAAAATATGTTTTTTAACGTATTGTATTTAACAGCATCCATTAATGAAAAATATTTGAATCAGTTGAGCATGGATGTCAAACTCGGAGTGTCACATAGTCATTATGGGATATTTCACAATGGGCCATTTTTTTGCCCATTTTTTCCACAAAAACGGGGCCATTTTTGCCATCCCCCAACACTCAGGAGCTCCCTTCAGGCTTCCCAGACTCCTTTGCCCACCCAATTTTTGTGAAAAAAAGGGTGAAAAGCAGCCCCCCCCTTTTTTTTTTTGCAAAAGCATGGTTGTTTTTGCCTTCTAATTACCCCATCTAGCATGACCGGAGAAGGAATTCTGGGAGTTGAAGTCCGCTAGTCAAGCTAGTCAAGTTTGAAGACCCCTGGGTTAGGGATTAGGGGTGCAAGGGTTTTTAAACTTGGCAAGTTTAAGACTTGTGGTTTTCAACTCCCATTCCTGAGCTAGCATGATTGGAGGAAGAATTCTGGGAGTTCCACAAGTCTTAAGTGTCAGATTTGAAGTTTGTAAAACATGTACATGGTTTTTAAAAGTATACATGTTTATAAAAAATATTCTGATACACTGATATTTTATTAAATAATATATTACTACACCATTTGGTTCAGCATCCTTTTATCCTTGTTTTCCACCTCTAAAATCTAGGTGCGTCTTTTTTTTTTTTTAATAAATTTTATTGATTTTATAAGTTTACAAAAAACAAACGTATAACAGTGCACAGTGCATGTGCCCATCACCAAACAACACACACCCCCCATCACCCCCACCACCCCTATAGAAGGATTCAAAGACTTTTGAATTATTTGTCTATCTATTAATCCTTGGCTCTATCTTGAACGCTTTTTTTTACTAAAAGAGTGATTGTAGTTTATTTTTCGTATTTACATCACAGATTCTACTTAACATATAATCTTTTACCTTGTTCCATCGCACCATCAGCTTCTCTAGTTTATTCTCATCAAAATTATTTAATCTTATTTCCATAATTTCAAAGTGTATGTAATCCACCATGTACCAATACCAATTCTGTAGTGTCCATTTTGTAGAGTCTTTCCATCCTAATACTATCACCGCTTGAGCACTTTCCAATGCTACAGTTTTAATTTCTTTAGATTCTCCTAGTTCCCTATATTTAATTAAGATTGCTGTTTCTTTTGTAATTATCCAATTAATATTTAACATTTTATTAATTTCATTCTGGATTAGCTTCCAGAATTTCTGTATTTTCTATACATTCCCAGATCATGTGCATAAAAATTCCTTTTTTCTGGCATCCATGCCAGCATTTACCTTTCTCTTTCCCCTGGTAATGTGCAAGTTGTGCAGGTGTATAATACCACTTATGTAAGATTTTTCTTCTCATCTCTTTAACTCTCGTATTTTTAATCTTATATATATTTACTATTATTTCTTCCATTTCTCTTTCGTCTATTTTTAAGTCATCCTGCCAACATCTTGTTAGACTTTTAACTACCTCTTCTTGCCTCTGCAATAGCATTCTATATATGTTACTGGCTTGTCCTTTACTTTCATTTATCTTTACCCTTATTATTTTTTCCAAGTTATTTTCTTCTCGTAAAAAGGTTTCTTTATTCTCCCTTTTATTTAAACATGTACATATTGCATTAATCTGCAACCATTGCTGTTTACCGATCAGCCATTCCAATCTAGTTCTACTAACTCTTCCATCTTTCTCATATAGCTGTTCCATTCTCATTACCCCTTTACTATTTAATATTTTAATGATTCTAATTAAATTAGCCTCATCCCCTATATTCAGTGCATGCAACGTTGATAGCTTGGATAACTTTATTCCACTTGTCCTCTGCCATTTAAGCCATATTTCTAAACATGCTTTAAAAGAATCACTTAGGGTACTGATTTCAATTCTATTCCAATTTTTAAATAATAATTCTTTATTATTTATATTATTAATTTCTCTTTCTAATTCTACCCATTTCTTTTCCCCCCATAGCTGTAGCTCGATTAACCTTTCAATTTGAAATGCATTTCTATATATTACTAGAGATGGGCTTCCCCAACCTCCTTCTTTTTCTTGTGCATACTGCCAATGCTTCCTTATTCTAGATTTTTTCTCTCCTTCAATCCAAAAGTTTAGTCTATTATCCCATTCTCTTAATTTTGCCTCAGGAAAGCTGCCCGGTAAAACTTGAAACAAATACATCATCTTTGGTATTATCATCATCTTAAGGGCCCTTATCTTAGCCATTCTTCCTAAATTTTTTCCCTTCCAATTTTTGATCTGCTTCTGGATTTTTTTCCATATTAAGTTATAATTGGCCATTGTTATTTTGGATGGATTTTTAAATAACCAAATTCCCAAATATTTCATTTTTTTACAACCTAGTTTCAATCCTGAAATTTTTTGAATTTCAATTTGCTCTTTGGGGCCAGTATTTAAGCATATTATCTCTGACTTTTCTATATTAACCTTGAGCCCAGATTGATCTTTAAATTCTTGAAGTAATATCATTATTTTTTTTCATCATTTCAATTGGGGTTTGAGACATTACTATAGCATCATCTGCAAATAAGTTTAATTTCAATTCAAGTTCCCCTATTTGATAGCCTCTCCATTCCTTATCATTTCTAATTTTATTTGCTAAGGTCTCAATTGCTAATGCAAATAGCATTGGGGATAATGGGCATCCCTGTTTAGTTCCATTTTGAATTTTAATCATTTCTATTCTATTGCCATTTACTCTAATTTGAGCTACATTATCCTTATATATTGTTTCTATAACTTTACAAAATTTATTTCCCATATTTAAATCTTTACATAGTTGAAATAGGTATTCATGATTAACTTTATCAAAGGCCTTATAAACATCTAATTTTAAAATGCTTAATTTCCTTTTGGTACTGGTAGCATGATGTAGAACATTAATCACGTTTCTTATTGGTTCAAAGATTTTCCTTCCTTTCACAAATCCATATTGATCTTCTCCAATTATTTGTTATCAGATTTCTTTCAGAAAGAAGAGCTACAGAGATTTTTAAAGAACTCAAACAGATTTTAAACTTACGCTACAAAGCCTTTCCAATACGTGTTTTAAAAGATTTATCTGCCGAGACTCTCAAGATGAGGAACCAGATGAGAGAGATTTCTTCTCAGCTGTATGAAAATGGGATAAAATTTTCTTGGAGATATCCTGCCACCATTATTGTGTTTAAAGATACTAAATTTTTCCAGGCAAAGTCATTAGAAGAAGGAAGGAAGATGCTTTTACAATTGGGATTAAATCCAGAGGAAGCAATGCAGATCCAGGCACCGATCGACCAGCCTGACGCAGCAGAACATTTTCGCGAGCCAGAACAAACCAAGGAGGAGAAGATTGCCGAACTTCAAAGAGAATTGGCCTCACTGCAATCGGAGAAGCGTGATCAGCCTCGTGTGACCAGACAGAAGAAAAAATAATAAACTGAACTGAGTTATCGTGCTAATATGGTATTAAGTTTTTCAACTAATTAACTTCTTTTTTTCCCATACTTTTGTACTTCTTGTTGGAGGTTCACGTTAGTTAAGAAAGGGAAAGGAGGGAAGGAGGGGGGAATCTTTTATTGTTTTGTAAAATGGGGGAGAAGGGAGGGCTTTCAGAGGGAACGTAGATCTAAGAGTGCCTCTCAGTAACGGAAGATTTTTTTTCCATTGCCTTCCCCTGTGGGAGGGTCAGGGGAGGGGCACAGGGTGGGGATTCTTTGGGAAAATAAACAATTCTCCGGTAGGCTCTGTTTTGTTGAAAGAGGAAATGCATTTAGTTTATGCAGATGGGTGATCTAAGCCTTCTATCTCTCAATGTAAATGGTCTTTCATCACAGAAGAAGCGATGTAGAATCATGAAGCTGGCTAAAGACTGTTATGCAGATATTTTATTCTTGTCGGAGACCCACAAGGGAAGGGAAAAAACAAACAAATTAGTAAAAAATATTGAATGGGAAAAAACTTATCATTCGAAAGGAACGAATAAATCCAGAGGGGTGGCTATAATGGTTCATAGAAGAGTGGATTTTCAGTTAAGCAATATTAAGAGAGACAAGGATGGTAGAATGTTATTTATTAAGGGGAAAATAAGAAATAATCTAGTAACTTTAGCGGTTATTTATGCCCCTAACGTAAATGCAAAACAATTTATAATAAATGTAAAACGGAAATTAGATAACTTTGCGGAAGGTATAGTGGTTTTAGCAGGTGATTTTAATTTGGAACTAACAACAGGGAAGGGGGATAAGAAAAAGTTACATTTAAATAAAATTAATATGATGGACCTCCATCAAAATGTGGTTAAAAGAGACACTTTCTATTCTGCTAGACACAATAAATTTAGCTGTATAGATTATATGTTAATTAATAAAACAGATAAGGTTAAGTTGAAGAAAGCGGAAGTGAAAGCCATATGGCTATCAGATCATGCTCCTATGTTAGTTGTGTTAGAAATAGGGATTTCTAACAAACAAAGAATTTGGAGGTATAACCCCATTGTCTCTGCAAATGAGGAGAGCAGAACTAAATTACAAAAGGAACTCAATGGATTTTTTAGTATTAATGCAACAGGCGAGGTTAAAGAAACAATAGTCTGGGATACACATAAAGCAGTGATGAGAGGTAATTGCATTAGTACGGAAGCTTTCCTTAGGAAATCCTGGAATGTTAAGAGGAATAATCTATTAAAAGAGATAGAATTAATCCAAGAAACTTTAAAAATTACAAGAAACAGAGAATGGAATTTATTACTATCATTTAAGAAAAAGCAATTGCAATTACTTGATGAGGAAAATTGGAATAAAATGAAGATGATTATGAAACATAGAATTAGTAGCTGGAATAAGAAATCCATGAAGCAAATGGTATATTATTTAAAAAAAAGAAAAGAGAAATCTGTTATCTCTGCTTTAAAAGATAAGGATGGTCTAATAAAACGTAATACTGTAGAAATGGAAAAAATAATGAGAGACTTTTATGGGGAATTATATAAAAAAGAGTATGTTGTTTCACAAACTTCAGAGGTTAAAAAGCAATTAAAGAAAGAGGACAGTCAAATGTTAAATGCAAAAATTACAAGTGAGGAGATATCTAGAGTTATTAAGGGATTGAAACCTGCTAAAGCTCCTGGTCCAGATGGTTTTACAGCTGAATATTATAAAGTGTATATGAACGAATTATTACCGTATATGGAGAAATTGTTCAATAATGTAATGGAAACTTTTGAAACTCCACAAACGTGGAAAATGTCAGAAATTATAACAGTCCCAAAACCAGATCGTGATTTAATGGATCCTAGTTCCTATCGCCCTATTAGCTTGTTAAATCAGGACTATAAAATATTTATGAAAATATTGGCAAATAGGGTGGAGAATATATTACCAAAAATAAATAAATCTAGGTGCGTCTTATACTCCAATGTGTCATATACTGTAAAAAATACAGTGCTCTATTCTGCTTCAGGAACTGGCAATCACTGGAATAGAGTAGAAGACATCTGGGACTGAAAAGACACTTGAAATGTCCAAAAATAATAATCTCCACTGCATTAACAAGTTTCTCATTACTTAAATGTACATTACATATACGTTATATAGTTAACGAAATAGTCTATTTTGATTGAAACCAAAAAAAGATTTAAAATATAGAATAAATAATATTAAAAAGTGACAGTTACTGAAAATGCAGTTAAACCACCATTTTACAGGGCACTTGGAGGAAGGGATGTAAGTTAAATTGGAATGCCTATTAAATTCATATTTAGATAACATATATTTTATTTATATTTTATTTATGTATTTTTGAGCAATTTACTAAATTTACATAAATGCCCCAACCATCTGAAGCAGATTTTCAGAAAATATATGGAAAATATATGTGGCTGAACAGACATGAGCAAAACTGCCTCTCCATCAAAAGGAATACTTAGCTGGATCAAAAGCTTTATATAAATGGAACGAATCTGTTGTTTTGGGGAAGGAAATGTTTGAAATATAAATGTTTCAAAAATAAATATTTTTTTTCTCTTTTGGTCCAACAGGCTAATCCAACTATTATTTTGGTACTTAATAGTTCTATACTGATATAATAATGCATCCCTCCCTAACAGAATGCAGTGTAATGGTCAGCTAGTTTTATAACCCAAAACATTTTATGTAATTACAATCTGTTATAAAAATGTAAGGCTGTATAAAATGAATGGAAGTTTGTTTGTGGCATAAAGCTCTCTTCTTTATGAATCACATTATAATTACATTCACAAATCGATCTTTCAAATGCTTGTGAGCAAAAACATGCCAATTTTTAATAGTAATCACCAAAGGATCGCACAGCTTGGAAAAAGTATGTCATTATAGCAGAAATTTGACACACTGAAATTCCCTACCATTAATATGAAGATGTCATTCCATTAGCTGTGGAATTTAGAGTAGTACTGAAAGATCTACCAGTCCTATTTTGATGCACATGAAAATTTAATATCAGAACATTCTTAAATTGAGTTAGCATTATCTGAAGAAAAATATGCTCTATTTCCTATTATTTATGAAACTCTATCCTTTTCTTTCTAACCAATTACATTCCCTATCATTTCCAAAATATATAAACTGTTTTCAATCAACAGATTTCTTTATTATAGTGTACAACATACTTGTTACTGACTCTTTTCTATATTGAATCCTTGATTGGACAAGCATTTTGAATATAACATGGACAGTGATTGCACATGTAAAGCAAATTAAAGCTGCCAATATCATTTTAAAGAATATTCTTTATATACCTAAAATACTGGAGTGAAATATTCTGAGCATACTTGATTGGAAAAAATTAGAAAGGAAAAGTAAAATTAGAAGAAAAGTTCATTGCAAAGAAGGACATGTTCATTGTATATTGTTTCTATGAGAAAACAATAAATGTAAGAAACTAAGACATTTTAATACTCTTAGAGAGAAAATTACTAAAAATATTATATAATCTCTCCCCAGTTTTATATTTAAAAGGCTTCCTAAAATGATAATAATTGGCAAACAAACAATGCAAACACAATTTTCCAAGTTTCCCATTGCAATAATAATAAGTTTATTCTTCACAGGATAATACTGCTTGAATTAAAGTAAAAATTAATTACACACACACACACACACACACACACACACACACACAAATCCACACTAAATGAACATGTGGATTTATCATAAGTAACTCCTATGAAAAAAGTCTAGTTTTGTTGAATGTGACTTAATAATGGCAAAGACTGGACTCCAACCTGAAACCACACTGAATAATTTCCAAAAAAAGAACAGTTAAGCAACATCCAACAGATGTGAACATCTGCTTCAACAACACACAGTAAAGTAAAAGATGTAAATAAGAATGTTCAAAACCTTAACTCCTCTGATCCATCTATGAAGGAGGCTGAGTGTTGTTCAAATGAACAGAAACTCATGGCAAGAACATTAGTTTTCCTCTAAACTTCAAAGACAATTCTATATTGCCATACTTTTGGGATATAACATTGCAATTACAGTGACTTCTCAGAATCTATCAATTTTAGAATGCTTTGAAAACTCTGTGGTTACTATACATTTGGGAGAGAATCTCCATGTAGAACCTATTTCTTACAACTTTGCAACCGTTGTACATACCTGAACGGTCTTCTCGATGCACTGGAAGGAGAGTCCAACATGGGTAATTACCAATCCTATTGGTAGAGACTGAGTTAATTTAAATATTTAAATGCGAGGTAATCACCGCCCCTTAGCAGCCCCCAATACCTCAGTTTTAAAAACGAAGACAGTATAGAGGTAACACAATTTATTGAACTTCAACCATATAACAATTAACTTAAACCCTCGCAACCCAAATACTCCGGCGACCTGGCAACTACGCCGGGTGGGTTTGGACTCTCCTTCCAGTGCATCGAGAAGACCGTTCAGGTATGTACAACGGTTCTTCTCCACTGCACTGGGAAGGAGAGTCCAACATGGGATATACCAAAGTTCACATCCCTTGGGAGGGAAAAGGCTGTGCCACGGTCGACGGAGAGGAACACACCCTCTGTAACACACGTCTCCCAAAGGAAGCTTCAGCCGAAGCAACCGAGTCCAGTTTATAATGACGGATGAAGGTTGTAGGCGAAGCCCAAGTCGCTGCCTTACAAATGTCCTCAATAGAAGCTTGGGTGTTCCATGCTGCAGACGCCGCCGCACTTCTGGTGGAATGCGCAGTTATGCCAGTTGGAGGCAACTGAGACCTAGCTTTGTATGCTTCTGCAATACAATCCCTAAGCCAGCGACTAATGGATTTAGATGAGACCCCAAGTCCCATAGATCTTTGAGTAAATGACACAAACAGCCTGTCGGTTTTCCTGAACTCAGCAGTCCTTCTGATATAAATCTTTAAGGCCCTCCTAACATCCACCTTGTGCCATCTCAACTCCAAAGGATGTTGGCCGTGTGTACAAAAGTCAGGAAGGACCAATTCCTGCGATCTGTGAAAACCAGAGTTGACCTTGGATATAAAGGTCGGGTCCAGTCTCAGCACCACTCTGTCGGAGTGAAACACGCACAAGTCAGATCGAGTAGACAGGGCCGACAATTCGGACACTCGGCGCGCTGATGTGATCGCCACAAGAAATGCCGTTTTAAATGTTAACAGACGAAGTGGAATAGATCTTAGCGGTTCAAAGGGAGGTGCAGTAAGAGCCTTCAGTACAAGAGACAAGTCCCAAGTCGGGAACCTGTGTATCCGAGGTGAGTGGGAGTTAACTGCTCCTTTAATAAAATCCCGTACCCAAGGATGTTGTGCTAACGAACGAGATTGAGGCACCTGTACAATGGTCGCGAGAGCCGCTATTTGCCTTTTCAAGGTATTTGGTGCTAGACCTCTATCAACTCCTGCTTGCAGGAACTGTAACACCAGAATAACCGAAGCTTGCTGAGGGTCAGAACAATGCTCTGAGCAAAACTTACAAAAGGCCGCCCATGTAGCCTGGTAAATTCGTACTGTAGACGAACGACGAGCAGCCTGCATAGTAGATACTACATTGTCCGGTATACATTGGTTTCTCAACCTGACCCTCTCAAGTGCCAGGCGGTCAGCTGGAACCATTGAGGGTTCGGATGGCACACTGACCCCTGGCTCAACGATATTACGGAATCTGGAATCCTCCACGGGGGAGACACAGAGAAGGCCACCAGGTCTGCAAACCAAGGGCGTCTCGGCCAGTGGGGAGCCATCAAGATCAACTCTGCTCCTTCCTGCACCATCTTGTCCAATGTTCTTTGAATAAGGCATGTTGGTGGAAATGCGTAAAGCAGACCCTTGGGCCAGGGAGACAGCAGGGCGTTGACCCCTTCCGCCCCTGGCGTTGTAAACCTGGTATAGAACCTGGGCAATTGGGCGTTGTCCGGGGTTGCAAAGAGGTCCACTGATGGAACCCCGAAACGGTGGCCTATGCTGTTGAAGAGAACTGGAGCGAGTCGCCATTCCGACGGATCCAAGGTCGCTCTGCTCAGCCAGTCCGCTTGCACATTGCTGGTCCCTGCAATGTGCTCCGCCGTCAATGAAGCCAGGTGAAGCTCGGCCCAATCGAAGAGAGCCGTAGTTTCCAGCATGAGACGCTTTGACTTCGTGCCCCCCTGATGATTGAGGTGGGCCCTGGTCGCCACATTGTCTGTTAGGACCAGAACGTCTCTGCCCTGAACCCAGCAAGTAAACGCTCGAAGTGCCAGAAACACTGCCCTGAGCTCCAGGAAATTGATGTTGATAGGAGACAGGTCGTCCTGAGACCATAGTCCCTGGGCCATATGAGGACCCATGTGAGCCCCCCAGCCCGACAGACTTGCATCTGTAGTCAGAACCAAACGTTCGTGACTGTGGAGCGGGGAACCCTGGAACAACGCTGGGGACAACCACCATCTCAGTGCTTGTTTGACGTATGGTGGAAGCCTCACCTGCCGATGTGAGTGGCTCACCTTGATCTTTTGGTACGGCAGTAGGAACCATTGGAGACTCCTGATGTGGTGTCGAGCCCACGGTACGATTCCTATGGATGATACGAGCGTCCCAAGTACCTTGGACAACATGGCCAGCGATGCATGATGTTGTCGACACAGATTGCTGACCAAACGCCGAATATTGAGGAGCCTTTCCGGTGTCAAAGACACCGTGTCCTGTGTGGTATTTATAATAGACCCCAGATGCTGGATGCTTGTAGAAGGAAAAAGGTGACTCTTTTCCTCGTTGATGGTATAGCCATGTCGCTCCAGGACGTGCCGTACAAGAGTCAAATCCTGTTGAGCCTGGGGCAGTGACTTGGACATAACGATGATGTCGTCCAAGTATGCCATCACCCGTATAGACTGGGCCCTGATATGCGCCGTCAAGATGTCCATCAGCTTTGTAAATGTCCGAGGCGCTGAGGACAGACCGAACGGCATCGCCCGGTACTGGTAGTGGGTACCGTGCAGGTAGAACCTGAGAAAGCGACGATGGGTCGGCCAGACAGGAACGTGCAGGTAAGCATCTTTCAGGTCTATTGACGTTAGAAAATCGTGATGACGAATAGAGGCGAGAATCGTTTGGAGAGAGTGCATTCGAAATCTCCGATATCGGATGAAGGCATTCAGGGATCTTAAATTCAGGATCATCCTGTACCCTCCTGATGCCTTTGGCACGAGGAAAACGATAGAATAGAACCCCGTGCCTTTGGCATGTTCGGGCACCCTCTCTATCGCCTTGATACTCAAAAGATGGTCTATCTCCTGCTGCAAATGATGTCTTTTCAGCGGATCTCGTGTTGATGGACATTGGACAAACCGATGTGGTGGGGGCTGAAGAAACTCCAGACGCAACCCTTGAGATATTGTGGCTATCGCCCATTTGTCGGTGGAGATACTTCTCCAGGAGGCACTGAAAAGTCGTAGCTTGCCTCCTATGGGCGCTAGCGAAGCCAAGTCACTTAGAGTTGCGCTTAAAGCCCCTTTGGTTTCCCCTAAAGGGTCGTCTTGCCTGTTGATATCCCCTCGGACGGTCTTGAAAGGCCTGACGGTCACTCCGAAATCCCGACTGACCATATTGGCCTTGTTGAAATGGTCTGACATTCTGACCCACCGCCGAAGAGGAATCCCAATGAAATGTCTGGCGACGGTTATAGGGGTTAGCCCGCCGTTCTTGTTGCCTGTATGCTCGGGGAAGGGACTTACGTTTGTCCTTATCTTCAATGAGGACCGGCTCCAAAGCTTCCCCGAACAGTTTTTCTCCTTGATATGGGGAAGAAGCCAGGTTCCACTTGGACTTCAGGTCCGCTGGCCAGTTTCTTAGCCAAAGGAGTCGCCTGGAAGCCAGGGAAGTCGCCATCCCTCGAGCCGAAAACTTCGCTGCATGGAGGGTAGCATCCGCAGAGAATTCTGCTGCCGCTAATAGCTTACTGATGTCCTGTCGTAATCGGCCATCCTCTGGGCCTAGACGGGCCTGTACCTCTTGCAGCCATATAATGGAGGCACGATTGAAAAAGGAGGCAGCCGCGGCTGCCCGAAACCCCCAACTGGCCATTTGATGCGACTTACGCAATAAAATCTCCGCCTTTCTGTCCTCTGGCTTTAAGCTATCACCAGACTCAGAGGGAACCAAAGCCTTTGAAATCAGAGTCATTACCGGCTGGTCAATTGGTGGAAACTCCAACAGCTTCTCCATATCATCATCCAGAGTGTAGAATTTCCTCTCCATGGCCGAAGGACCTTGAGCTGCTGTTGGAGTCTGCCAGGGGCGCTTAATACTTTGCCTAAAAATCTCCGAGGATGGCACATGGTCAGTCTCGGGCTGGGGTTCTTTAAAGAGAACTGTGGATGGTTTAGGATCGTCAGTGGAATCTGTAGCTTTGGCAGGACCTGGCAGGTCAGCCGTTTGCTTTGCCTTATGAAGTAGAACCTTAAAAAAGGATGCCTTGAAGAGACCGGCTACCACTGGTTGTTCAGGAGCGGTCTCGTCATCCGAGAAATCATACTCCTTCTCGGTGTCCTCTATCTGGGAAGGCTCTTCCATCCAGGACCCCATACCCGAGAGGGGCGGTACTGACCAAGGATTTTTGGCTGGGCAAGAGTGTTGCGTGGTCTGCACCTTTGCTGCCATCCCCTGCGAATATGCATCCGTAACAAGCTCCTGTAAAGCTGGGGACATCTGTTGCCAGGTGTCAGGGTGTACCCTGAGTCCAGCCGCAGTGGGTGTAAATGTTGCTGTAGGCCCACTTTTTAAGGAATGCGTAGCAGAAGCAGGCCTAGGTTGATTAAGGCCTGAGGCTGAATGGACAGCTTGAGACATAAAAGGGCTCTGTCTCTCTGGGGACCAATCCCTCTCAGACAAGGTCTCTGCTGGTCTCATCCCAGGGGGAGGAATTTGGAAATCCCTGGCCTGGAACCCCAACTGCGCAGGGAGAGGCGAGGCGATCTTTGGTGTTAAAATGGCTGCCTCCAGCCTCTGTTCTAGTGCCCTAATTCTTCTCTCTGCCTCTTTAAGAGATGAAGATGAAGTCTTGGATTTGTCTTTGGGCTTTGGCTTGCCCTTATCCTTGAGCACCACGCTGGGGGAAGATGCTTTCTCAGAGATTTTATCTTCCATGGCTACTTACAATTAACAGTTGTTAACGTTAGTAACGAGCCTTGAGAGTCACGGAGGGCACCTACTGCTCACACTTAACTCTCACAAAATGGTGACAAATCACCTCAGCCAATCAGACATGCGCCCTGCAGCCTCAATTCAGCCTGCTGATTGGACGGGCCCAACCGTCTCTTTGCAGCAATGGCGGGCGCGGGGAAAAACATCGCCCAAAATGGCGGTCCCGCGATCTCGCCGCCTTTAATCCCTGCCCCCAATGGAGGGAGAGAGAGCCCACCGTCCTGACTCCAAATGCCTTCTTCGCCGAACCAAGCGGCTTTCAAGGCTCCCAGGACGGCGATCACAGCGGCGGCGCGGCGGCGGCTTTATTCCTCACCACCGAATAGCTGAGAGGCGCTGGCGCCGCGCCAAGACCTTCCGGAGCGCAGCGAAGCTGCTCCACAAGCCTCCCAGTGAGGGGGACGGACCCCCTCACCTTCGGCTGCCAGCCAGGTTTGGCCACTGAGGCCAGTGACCCCAGGCTGGGTCGCTCCCTGATCGGCATTGTACCCGCTGAGGGAAGGGAAGCCCAGGGAGAAAAACGATGGGGGTGGTGTCCACGGAGGACAGAGACCCCTGTCACATTATCCTCTTCAATCTTGAGATCTGTAGTGGAAGAGAGAAAAAAACAACATTAAACAGGTTATTTTATTTAAATAATTATTAAACAATTACTACTATTTTAACAGAGGAAAAAAACTCAAGTCTCTACTCTTAGACTGAGTTTTTAAAACTGAGGTATTGGGGGCTGCTAAGGGGCGGTGATTACCTCGCATTTAAATATTTAAATTAACTCAGTCTCTACCAATAGGATTGGTAATTACCCATGTTGGACTCTCCTTCCCAGTGCAGTGGAGAATCTCCATGTAGAACCTATTTCTTACAACTTTGCAGTTTAATTATGTATTATCTAAGCAAACTGTACTAGTGGAAGCTGACAACTATTACCCAAAGATTTCTTCTGAATACCAATGACAACGTGATTAGGGTTTTGTTTTGTTGTAAACTCTCCAGACATTTTATCATTAATTAAAATGGCTATATGTAAAATTAAAATATATACTATATTTGGGAGGTCAGAATGCTGCTGGAGACTCTATCAATAAGATTTATTGAAATATTTGTATTGTATTTATATTGATAGTTCATTTTTGTTTCTCTCAGCGTGTAATTTTGGTGTAATTGGTCTAAAATCAACCAGAGTCTGCGGCTCATTAGCAGCTCGTCTGGGCTGTGGCCAGTAGCAACGCAATGCAAAGGGTTGTATGTTGGCTAAAGAGGAATGTGTCTACTCTGGCTTACCAATTCCCAGAGTCTAGCCTTCCCAGGGCCTCATTGGCTGATCTCATGAATCTTTCTACAAGGCCTTTTGTGGCAGGGTGGAAAGGTGCAGAGAGTGCATGTTGGATTCCCATTCCACTAAAATCTCCTCAAACTGGGTAGCTGTAAACAGTGGACCATTATTGGACACCAATACATCAGGATGCCAGAGGACTTTAATTACTGCCTTGTCTGATGTGGAGAAAAATTTCTATCCATTTAGAATCTACTAGCATCATGAATGTCTGGCCATGGAAGGGGCAGCAAAATCGATATGTAATCTTGACCATAGAGTTTTAGATTATTCCCAGTCTTGCACCGGGGTCTTAGGGAGAGTCAGCCTTGACTCCTGACATGGCTTTTGTCTTCCAACCCACTCCTGGATTTCTAAATCCATAATCGGCCACCACACATAGCTTCTAATGAGGGCTGTCATCTAAACAATACCCAGATGGCCCTCATGTACAATCCTAAGAATGCCAGCTCACAGACTGGGTGGAATGATAATTCTATTGCCCCACAATAAGCAGCCCCCTTGTTTGGATAGTTCATGCTGCTTCAGTACGAGTGGTTTGAATTCAGCTCCCACTGGGTCCATAGGCCATCTCCTCCACACCCAGTTCAAAATGGTTTTGAATGAGGGGTTCCTAATCATATGTCTCACCACTTCAGCAGAAGTGACAAGTCTCACATCCAAAAGGTCAATTAATAACACAGTGGCATCCCGGAAAATGTCTATCAGTAGGTTGGGCAGTGGGCACCTGCTGCGGGCATCGTGCACTATGTTCTCGTGCAGAACAGTGCACAAGTCTATAGGCGTAGGCAGACAAGAAGATGGTCCACCTGATGAAACAAGGGGACAAGGTCACCGGGGTGGGTTAGTTCCCAGCGAACAAACCCAACAATGGCTTGTTATTGCTCAAAATCCCTCCCAAAGAGATACTTGTGGAACCTTTTGACCCCAGCATCTGCAGCCAGCACTTCCCTGTCCAGTTTTCTTTCAGTGCTGGACAGAGTCCTGGAGTAATAAGCCACTGGGGTCTTTGTCCCATTTGGGAGGCTATGGCTCAAAACGGCCCCCACACCAAATTGTTGTGAGTGGTCCACATTTGGCTCAGTTGGCATCACAGGCCAGTCTTCTTGCCATCTGAGTCTGAGAGTGTGGGAGTTAGGGACAGAGGAACTGTCACAGGCTGTAGAACCCCCAGTAAGGGTATAGTTTGAATCAGAGGATGAGGGGTCTTTGAGGACCCCCTCTTAGATGTGAGGGTCAGAAAAATGAAAGCCAGAAATGAATATCTCCATAGAAGGGGATCTAGGCATTGAATATCTCTATGGGACATTTGGCCACTCCCTGGCAGTATATAAAGTCAATCAGATGGGAAAGGGGGCATGGAGAAATAACGTTTGTAATGGTGGATGACCAGAGGTGGGCCACCATTTCCCGGTGCTACTGGAATGGGCCATGAGCATGTGCGTGTGCACTCCCGTGCAAGATTCGACTTCTGCGCATGTACTGAAGCTGAATCTTGCATAAGAACAAGATTTTTGCTTTTTATTGCTTCCAGAAATGCGTGTAAGTAAAAGCCAAAAATGGACGAAAACCAGCCAGGTTTCAGTCACACATTTTAATAGGAATGTAGCTTTAGTTTGAATTCTTTGAGTGTGTATGTGCTTCTTTATTCTGATCAGACTTGGCCCAGACAGAACACAAATTGGGATGCATCGCATACTAGAACTAAGGGCAAGATAGTGTTGTATTGAATGAGAAAATTGACAGTAGTCAACAGTTGTTTGACTTCTCGAAATTTGGCTTCCTTTGGTCCCAAATCCAATGGGTGTTTTTTGCCCATAGCTTATGCAATGGGTTGGCAACCATTGCCTTGTCTTTACGGAACAAATTATAAAAATTCAGTAGACCGAGGAAGGCCTGGAGTTCGCTTTGGTTCTTCAAAGTGGGTGTTTCATGAATAGCATGAAGTTTGCTGTCTGTTGGATGGATGTCCTTGCCATCAATGTGATAACCCAGGAACTAGACTTCAGTTACAGTTGCAGCACACAATTTTGACAGCACCACTCTAACTCGGGAATGAAGCTGTTCCTCATCACAAACTGAGATCAGAACATCATCAAAAGGAGCGTTGACTCACCTGATACGCTCTTTCTCATGGTGGAGGAGTCACCAGTCAGTTGGGTTGTACTCGCTCGTCAGAGGCGTGGCTGAGTCAGATGAATATAAAAGTACTGGAACCTTCCAAAGGCCCCAGTTTTTCTGGCGAAACTGAAACATTGACTCGGTGTGGACAGCGCAACCTGAGGCTAAAAGGTTTGAAACATGAACCCAAAAACTAAAGCAACAAGCTATAACCCTCTAAGCATTATGGATAAAAAAGGTCAAGAAGGCAGGCGAAAGGATAGGAGACAGGTTCTAGAAGGGTGGGACCTGACTGCTGACTCCTCCACCATGAGAAAGAGCATATCAGGTGAGTCGATGCTCATTCTCCATGGAGAGGAGTCACCAGTCAGGATAGGACATATCAAAGTTTCTGCCGCCCCGAGTTTGTGGAGAGGGGCGGCATATAAATCCAATAAATCTAATCTAATCTAATCTAATCTGTCCCAAGGGAAGGGTTAAGCAGTGTGCTCCACTACTCTTTGTAGGACCCTGCGGCCAAAGGCTGCTTCCGCTAATGCAAATTTGTCAATTCTGTAGTGGTGGATGAAGGGCATAGGAGAGGTCCAGGTGGCTGTTCTGCATAGCTCCTCCAAAGGGCATTGGGTGAACCATGCTGCTGAAGTGGCCGCACTCCGGGTAGAGTGGGCCGTGATATCCAGAGGCCACTGGATGCCTTCAATGTCATAGGCCTTAGCAATGGCACCGCAAATCCATCGGCCGATGGAGATGAGGGTGACCTTGAGACCTAGGTTGTGAGGTGAGAAGCTGACAAAGAGAGCTTCAGTTTGTCTAATGGCCTGGGTTTGCTTCAGGTAGATTTGGAGAGCCCTCTTCACGTCAAGTATGTGCCACCTATGCTTCGAAGGATGGGACGGTCGGGAACAGAAGGTTGGTAAGATAATGTCCTGATCCCTGTGGAAGGTTGAATTGACCGTGGGAATGAAGGCCAGGTTGAGGCGAAGGACTACTTTGTCCTGATGAAAACAGCACAGGTCCTCTTTTACAGATAGAGCTGCCAATTCAGAGATCTGCTTGGCAGTAGTAATGCCAATTAGAAAGGCTACTTTCAAAGATAGATATCAAAGAGAGGCTTCTTGCAAGGACTCATAGGGAGATTCTGTCAAGGAATGAAGTACTTTGGGGAGGTCCCAGGTAGGGAAGCGGTAGAGGGTGGGAGGGTGAGCGTTAGTGATGCCCCTGAGGAATCTGGACACCAAGGGGATATGGGCCAATGAGACCCAGTGGTTGCAGGCAATGATATAGGAAAGGGCCGAGGTCTGACGCCGAGTAGTATTTGGAGAGAGGCCCTTGTCTATGCCCTGTTTCAAAAATCTGAGGGCTTGGAAAGAGGAATGTGAATTGGGGAATGGTCTTGTGAGTTGTACCAGGTGCAGAAGGTGCGCCATGTTGAAGAGTAGATAGGTTCAGTGCAAGCCCTTCATGCTTTGTGGATGTAATCTATTACATTGTTGTCATAGTCTTGGATCCTCAGCATGCTCCGTTCAAAAGCCAGGCAGTCAAGCAGCACCAACCCAGGTTCGGGGGATGTAGGGGACCCTGAGATAGCAGATATGGTGACACCAGTAGTTGCCAAGGTTCTGCCACCGACAAGATCCTTAAGTCTGCAAACCAGGGTTGCCTGGGCCAGAAAGGCTATCAGGATGACCTCCGCCTGCTCCTCCAGGATTTTGTGAATGACCTGGGGTAGAATTGGTAGCGGGGGAAATGCGAACAGCAGACCTCTTGGCCAGGGGCAGTGGAGGGCATCGCAGTTCTCCACCCCCTGGGAGGGGAAGTAAGAGAAGAAGCATGGGAGCTGATTGTTCTGAGGGGTAGCAAATAGATCTACCTGGTGTGCCGAATCTGCTGGAAATCCTTCTGAGTTTCCACTCTGCTTGGTTCACCGTCATTCTGCTGAGTGCATCCATCTGGGCATTGTCCAAGCCTGATATGTATTCCGAGCAGAGGGTGGACAGGTGTCTTTCTGCCCAGAGGCCGATTTTCTTGGCCTCAGCCATGAGGGTCTTGGAGCGGGTGTCCCCTTCGTGGTTGATGTGGGACTTCGTGGCTATATTGTCAGTCGGGATGAGGACATCCTGGCCAGCTATGAGGTTGTTGAAGCTCTTGAGGGCTAAAAATACTGTGTGCAATTCTAGCCAGTTGATGGATTAGGAGGCCTGGCTTGGATTCCAGAGGCCCTGGATTTGCTGGTTGTTGCAGTGGGCCCCCCAGCCCAACAGACTGGCATCAGAGGTGATTGTTATGGTTGGGGAGGCTTGGTAGTGCGTTCCCTGTTCAATGGCGCCAGATTTCCACCATGTTAGGGATCGACGGAGCTATGGGGGAAGACAGATTTGTCTTGCCAAGTGGGCCTGGCCCAACTTTTGGAAGGAAAGGAGGCACCACTGGAGGTCCCGGGAATGGAGTCTGGCCCATGGAACTATAGAAAAGCTAGGTACCATCTTCCCTAACAGGGAAGAAAGGGAGGAGATGGGTGGGGAAAGGATCATCCTGAATTTGGGAAGCCAATTCTCTAATGCTACTGATCCGTTCTGGTGAGAGGCTGACTAAGCCTTCCGTGGAATGGATGGCGGTCCCCAAATGCAGGATGGAGGTTGAGGGGACGAGTTGGCTTTTCTGGAGATTAATTGAAAAGCCGTGGGCCGATAGGGTGTCAGCCATGTCCTCAAATAAGCCTGAGCTTCGGACAAGGAAGGGGCTCTCATCCAAGTAGAATTGTACTCAGATAGGGATAGATCTAAGATGGGCCACCAGGATTGAAAGCACCTTTGTGAATACATGAGGGGCGGAGGATAGGCTGAATGGTAAGCCCCGTATTGATAATGTCTTCCTGCGTAGCAGAAATGTAGCAACTGCGGTGTTCCCAGGCAATAGGAATATGCAGGTATGCTTCTGTCAGATCTAAGGATGACATGAAGTCACCTTTCCTAATGCAGACCAAAATAGCCTTGAGTGTGTGCATTTTGAACTTATGATATTTAAGGTAGAAACTGAGATGCTTGAGATCTAGAATTACTTTCCACCCCCCTGAGGATTTGGGGACTATAAATAAAATTGAGTAAAAGCCCTGTCCATGAAACTCTGCAGGGACTGACTGAATAGCCCCAATATCCAGCAGGTGCTGGATGGCCTGCTCCATGAGGGGCCTTTTTTCTGGGTCTCTGGAAACAGAGCAAGGGTGGAGAGGAATTCCAGGTGCAAGCCAAACCTGATTGTGTTGAGGACCCATAAATCTGAGGAAGTTTTAGCCCAAATGGGGGCAAATTTAGCCAGCCAACCACCAATGGGAACAGAGGATGGATTAGGGGGAGGGTTACCACCTACTTCTCTGGCCCTGACAGTTTCCGGTGGAACCGCAGAATGGACGTTTGGACCGTCTGCCTCGTGGACTTTTGTCTTGGTTGGGATGAGGCTTGTAGCTCGAGTGGTTTGCTCCATTGTAGTAAGAGACGGATCGATCCAATGGCTGACAAAAACAAGGAGATGCTCGCTGAGCGGCCTTATTCTGAGTTATGGGGAAAATCTTTTTGTTTTTTGAATCAATAATGAAAGGATCGAGGACGTTGCCAAATAGATATTTTTCTTTGTATTCTGCGGAAGCAAAGCGGCATCTATGTTTAATGTTGATGAACCACTGCTTTAGCCAAATCATCTATCTGGCTACCACGGAGGAGGCCATTGACTTTGCCACAAATCTTGAAGTGTAGAGAGTGGTATTTGAAAGCAGTTGGTACGTGGCAAATAGTTTGTTCAGGGTCTGTTGGTGTCGGAAGCAGGGACTGTCCCATCCTTTGGAGCATAGGTGACACACACTTGACGTGAAGAGGGCTCTCTGAATCTACCTGAAGCGAACCCAGGCCATTAGATGAACTGAAGCACCCTTTGTCAGCTTCTCACCTCAAACCTAGGTCCTTGGCCGATGACGGGAATATGATTTCCCTGGTAGTCTGAGAGTTTGATGTGTTGTTGCTTCAGGCAGCGCTTTCCTTTTTTATCCATTTTCATTTGAATGTGTATACATTATTAAAGTTTTAATTTTTTTATTTATTTATCCAATCATACCACCTGTTCCAAGTACTATGGAATTCTCTATTATCTCTATCCTGTAGTTCCTGTGTTAATTGTTACAGGTGTAATATTCATGGTTGGCAGGCCTGCTGGCAAAGCCAGGTTTTCAAAGTCTTTCGGAAGGCCAGCAGGGTGGGAGAAGTACAGACATTGGGGGGGGGGGGCATTGATTCCATTGAGCCAGAGCAGCCATAGATAAGGCCCTACCATGTGGAATCTTATTGCAATGCCAACCTGCATTGCTTAGTTGACGGGACCAGGAGAAGGCCAACCCTGTGGGATATTATTGGTCTCCGGGAAGTATGCGGCAGAAGACAGTACAAGTGCACTAGAGTGCCTTCCGTCCCGTCCTATTGCTCTCCTATATCTCCTATACCTTTCTTCTATTCCTATATCTCTTCTTCTATTCTTTCATTGATATGTTCTATTACTATACCTTCTTTTCTATTATTTCTTAGATATATTTTACTAAGAGTATCTCCTCTATAACCTTCATCATGTATTTTACTATGTGTATATAGATATATACCCACTAAAACCCTCATTGTGTATTGGACAAAATAAATAAATAAAATAAATAAATAATTTGGTCTTAACCATGTATTGCTTTTTAAGTAATAACCAACACTCTGAATTGTGACCGGAGACTAATTGGTAGCCAGTGCAGCACGTGGAGTGTTGGTGTTAACATGGACGTACCAAGTTACACCCATGATGGCTCGCACATTCTGCATTCTGGACTATCTGCAATCTCCAAACACTCTTCAAGGTAGCCCCATGCAACCTGAGGCTAAAAGGTTTGAAACATGAACCCAAAAACTAAAGCAACAAGCTATAACCCTCTAAGCATTATGGATAAAAAAGGTCAAGAGGGCAGGAGAAAGGATAGGAGACAGGTTCTAGAAGGGTGGGACCTGACTGCTGACTCCTCCACCATGAGAAAGAGCGTATCAGGTGAGTCGATGCTCATTCTCCATGGAGAGGAATCACCAGTCAGGATAGGACATATCAAAGTTTCTGCCGCCCCGAGTTTGCGGAGAGGGGCAGCATATAAATCCAATAAATCTCATCTAATCTAATCTGTCCCAAGGGAAGGGTTAAGCAGTGTGCTCCACTACTCTTTGTAGGACCCTGCGGCCAAAGGCTGCTTCCACTAATGCAAATTTGTCAATACTGTAGTGGTGGATGAAGGGCATAGGAGAGGTCCAGGTGGCTGCTCTGCATAGCTCCTCCAAGGGGCATTGGGTGAACCATGCTGCTGAAGTGGCTGCACTCTGGGTAGAGTGGGCCGTGATATCCAGAGGCCACTGGATGCCCTCAATGTCATAGGCCTAAGCAATGGCACCGCAAATTCATCGGCCGATGGAGATGGGGGTGACCTTGAGACCTAGGTTGTGAGGTGAGAAGCTGACAAAGAGAGCTTCAGTTTGTCTAATGGCCTGGGTTTGCTTCAGGTAGATTCGTAGAGCCCTCTTCACATCAAGTGTGCATCTCGCACATTCTGCATTCTGGACTATCTGCAATCTCCAAACACTTTTCAAGGTAGCCCCATTTAGAGCACATTGCAATAATTAAGACAGGAGGTGATGAGGGCTTGAGTGACTGTGTGCAAAGCCTCCTGGTCCAAATTTATTTATTTATTTATTTATTTATTTATTAGATTTGTATGCCACCCCTCTCCGAAGACTC
The DNA here is from genome assembly GCF_031021105.1 of Erythrolamprus reginae. Classification (NCBI taxonomy): domain Eukaryota; kingdom Metazoa; phylum Chordata; class Lepidosauria; order Squamata; family Dipsadidae; genus Erythrolamprus; species Erythrolamprus reginae. The sequence continues at coordinate 76,767,881 of NC_091953.1, forward strand.
CGGGCGGCTAACAACAATAAAAAAGACAATGTAAACAAATCTAATATTAAAAATAATCTAAAAAACCCCAATTTAAAAAAACAATCATACATACAAACATACCATGTATAAATTCTATAAGCCTAGGGGGGAGGGAAAATTTCAATTCCCCCATGCCTGATGACAGAGGCGGGTGTTAAGGAGCTTGCGAAAGGCAAGGAGGGTGGGGGCAACTCTGATATCTGGGGGGAGTTGGTTCCAGACAGTCGGGGCCGCCACAGAGAAGGCTCTTCCCCTGGGTCCTGCCAGACGACATTGTTTAGTCGATGGGACCCGGAGAAGGCCAACTCTGTGGGACCTAACTGGTTCTTAGTCTAATGGCAATAAGGAAGTAATGGGAAGGCCAATCAGATGTTGCTAATGTCCTCGCAATATGTACCAATGATCGTGGTTCCTTCCTCCAGTCACCATCCCCGCACCATTTTCTCAGTTGATCTTGGGCTCCGAGTGGCACACAGATGAAAATGTGCCACTCTTGCTCGCTGGAGATTATTCATGGTATCTGCAAATCCTTCCTGTATTTGTCTGTCTTAGTTCCTGCCCGACTGGTATCTCATGATGGATCTCGTGCTAGCTATTTCAAGTATTTCCAACCGTCAATTGTCCAGCCTCCATTCTTAAAGTCGCTTGGCTGTCAGCGTTCTCAGTATTGCTCGGCCGTCTCTCTTTCCTGCTCTCTTCATACTCAGACACAGCAATGTAAATGGCAACAGCTGGAGTAGCATCTCGGCCTCTTCCTCCCTCTCTGGGTGGTGTCCAGCCTTGGTTGCTTAGATGGTAAAAGTCAGCTCCCAACTCACGGCACTCCACTCATGGTTCTCCAAATCAAAAATCTCCATGTACAGTTCTCGGCGTCTTGGGCTCCATCTTCTAAATGCTCTCCCCTTCAACTCTCGAATTTCCAGTGTCGGAGTTCTCAAGAGGTATTCCCCCAGGTCTATCCCTTCCAATGTGCACCAGGAAAGGCAGCTGAAGAGTTAGCTAGTAAAGATATAGAGGCCTTAATAACGTTGCTTGCTGTTCTGCAGTATTAGATGGTAAAAAACTGTAGTTACCAGCCTCGGAGCTCTCACCTTCCCCTACTCAGCTATTGTTCTGTGCACGGCCTCTTGGAGCAAACCCCCTCACCCAAAAGTCCACTATTTCATGGTAAAATCAAACTCTTTATTGGCATAAGCAGCACACAGCGGAAAGCAGATTGCATATCCAGGAGAAGGGAGTGATTTTTCTCTCTGAAGTGAAACATAAACAAAGTCAGGGAAAAGCACCAACTCGGCCTAATGGCATTGCTTAGATAATGGAGTCTATTTATCACTCAAGAGAATAAAGCAGCTCACAGACAAACATTATCCAGCAAAGAAGTCTTTTAGTGAGGGAGGAATCATGTTTTTGAAGACTTTTTCAGCCCCCCCTCTCTAACACCTCTTCCATGAACAGCGTTGAAACACCACATCCGATTACCCCAAATCCTTTGCTTTTATACTGCCTAAAAGTGACATCACACCCCAAAGAGGTAAAGTTGTAAGCTTATTTCCTTTTACTGTGCAAGTCCTCTTGCCTTCTCAGAAATCTATATCTAGCATCTAACAATGGACTGTCCACTCAACTGCCTTCCTCCCCCGACTGGGACCACTCGCCCATTGTTATATCAGCCCCTCTAGTGGTTCCTCAGGTCACTTTTCCCCTCATTCTCAGCATCAGCTGGCAACCCCACTGGCCCAGGGTATCCAGAGGGACCTGGTATCAATGCCCCAAATAGCATCTGAGAAAGTTCATCATGAAGACCAGTCTGAGTGCAGGGATTCCACCGACTTCTTTTCTTCAGTTGATGCAGAACAAAAGATGACCTTGGACTCTAAGGAATTTGTTGTGGCTAGTAACTTTCCTCTCATTCAACTACCTCTCCTAATTCCTCTAATACTGTGCTACTGTGGCAGGCCAAAGCGTCTAACTCCACAAGACGGCTTTCGGCCTGACACCTGGTTCATCCTCCTCAGAATCTGACATGACCAGAGGTGGACAAGGAGCACTCACAACAGCTACCGGAAACTGGAACTGGAAGACTTTGACACTTCACTGTGTGTGGTGTCAGGTGTATGTGCACAGTCAGCAGGCAAGATGGCAGGGCAAACTTTTGCCAGGTGACCTTTTCTGTCATACCGTTTACAGATTGCATCTCAGAAACAGCAAGAAAATCTGTGGCCACCACAGTTAGCAGTCTAACCGTCTGTCCCTCAATCGGACAATTGCTTCCAGTCAGTGCAACAGAACTCTTCTTCACTGCTGTCAGAGTCCTCACAGGTGCCCTTGTGCACCATGGCTGGAGGTTTGGTCTCAGCTTTGGTGACAGTGAATTTGTGCAGCAATTGTACAGCCTTGGAGGACAATTCAGCAGCCCTGGCTTCGTCCAAAGCAACTGCCAACGTTAGTTTGGTTCTGGCCAAGAGTCTGCACTCCAAACACATGTCTCAGATGCTGCAGATTAACTGGACAAGCAGGCTATCTTTCAGGTCCCTGAACTTGCAATGACCAGTGCCCTTGTGAACGGTGGCAACATACTGATTTATGGATTCGCCCTCAAGCTGCATTCGCTACCTGAATTTGTAGCGTCTAACAACTTTAGACAGCATGGGAGCCTAGTGAGTCTTGAGTGTAGCTTGTAGTACCTGCTATGGTAGGGCCTGTACCTGGGTTAGGTCTGACAGAGTCTCCGCTATTATGGCCATTGACTTAGAAAAAGAGCTCCTTTTTGATTATCTTGCAGACCCAAAACATTGTTCGCTTTCAAAAAACAGTCAAAATGCGTCATATATGTATCCCACTTTTCCTTCACCAGATTGGCAGTGGATGGAAGGCTGACATGCTTGGTGGGCTATCTACAGTGACTTAGGTTTGATCGTCTTCGTTCTCCAGCTCCCAAAGCCTTTGTTGCCACTCTTGAGTTGTAGGAATAATGACTCTGGTGATCGATTCTCTGAACTATGTTTAATAGGTAACTCTCTGTACAACCAACTTGCAGTCTGACAGCTAGCCCTTTTATAGGGAGCTGTCAGATGTTTTAACCAATACTGTCTAAGCATTCTTCCCACTCAAACGCTGGACGTGAGACCTGGGTGAGATCATGTTAATTATCAATACATAACAAAAATAAGGTATAATTTTTATTTTTAAGAAGTTTCTTAAACTACCTGGAATAATATTTCCTGCAAAAAGTGAATTAATTAACCAGGTAACCAAAATTTTAAAAAGACTTTCTGTTTTCATGTTTGAAAATGGACAAGATAGATAATTTGTAGATGGGATAACAAATTTAAAGCATTTGTTTTTCCATTTTATAGTACAGTGGTACCTCGTGATAAGAACCCCTCCTCATATGAACTTTTCGAGATGCGAACCTGGGGTTCGGAATTTTTTTGCCTCTTCTTATGAACTTTTTTCGCCTTATGAACCCACCGCTGCCGCTGGCATGTCCCGCCCCCGGACTTTCCTTGCAAACGAAGCACCAGTTTTTGCGATCCTGGGATTCCCCTGAGGCTCCCCTCCATGGGAAACCCCACCTCCTGACTTCCACATTTTTGCGATGCTGTAAGGAAATCCCAGGAGGGGAATCCCAGGATCGCAAAAACGGGTGCTCCACTGGCAACGGAAGTCCGGAGGAGGGGTTTCCCAGTGAGGAAAGCCTCGGCAAAATCACACCATCACACCATCACAAAAACACAGAAACACCTCCAGACTTTTTGCGATCCTGGGATTCCCCTCCTGGGATTCCCCTACAGCATTGCAAAAATGCAGAAGTCAGGATGTGGGGTTTCCCATGGAGGGGAGCCTCAGGGGAATCCAAGGATCGCAAAAACGGGCACTCCGCTGGGCAGAGGGGGGGGACCAAAACGGGAAGAAAAGACTCATGGAGCTCAAGGGAGGAGAAAAGTGTGGGGGAGATGAGCAGAGTGGGGTGGGCAAAAACGGGAGGAAAAAGCTCATGGAGCTCTGAGCGAGGAGAAAGGTGTGAGGGTGATGAGCAGTGTGGGGTGGGCAAAAACAGGAGGGAAAGGCTCATGGAGCTCAAGGGAGGAGAAAGGTGTAGGGGAGATGAGCAGTGTGGGGTGGGCAGAAACGGGAGGGAAAGGCTCATGGAGCTCAAGAGAGGAGAACGGTGTGGGGGAGATGAGCAGAGTGAGGTGGGCAAAAACGGGAAGGAAAGGCTCATGGAGCTCAAGGGAGGAGAAAGGTGTGGGGGAGATGAGCAGAGTGAGGGGACAAAAACGGGAGGCAGGGACTCATGGAGCTCAAGAGAGGCTCTTTTCGCCTTGTTTCCTTGGGACTCCTTCCCCCCACTCCGTTTGTCTCAGCTTTGTCTGGCCACCGCTTTTTTATTTTTTTAAGCCTTAATACATTATTTTGGATTTTCCTAATGGGCTTGGATGCATTATTGGCTTTTCCATTGATTCCTATGGGAAACATTGTTTCATCTTACGAACATTTCTCCCTTTTCACCTTACGAACCACCTCCCGGATCCAATTAAGGCAAGGTATTACTGTATTAGACAATTTCCCCTCCAAATAACAATATAGTGATACCTCGTCTTACAAACCCCTCGTCATACAAACTTTTCGATACAAACCCGGGGTTTAAGATTTTTTTGCCTCTTCTTCCAAACTATTTTCACCTTACAAACCCAAACCGCCGCCACTGGGATGCCCCACCTCCAGACTTCTGTTGCCAGCGAAGCGCCTGTTTTTGCGCTGCTGGCATTTCCCTGAGGCTCCCCTCCATGGGAAACCCCACCTCCAGACTTCTGTGTTTTTGCGATGCTGCAGGGGAATCCCAGCAGTGCAAAAACGGGCGCTTCGCTGGCAACAGAAGTCCAGAGGTGGGGTTTCCCAGCGAGGGGAGCCTCAGCAAAATCCCAGCATCACAAAAACATGGAAGTCCGGAGGTGGGGTTTCGAGGACTTCCGTGTTTTTGCGATGCTGCAATTTCTCTGAGGCTCCCCTCGCTGGAAAACCCCACCTCTGGAATTCCGTTGCCAGCAAAGCACCCATTTTTGCGCTGCTGGCATTCCCCTGCTGGGATTCCCCTGCAGCATCACAAAAACAGGGAAGTCCGGAGGTGGGGTTTCCCATGGAGGGGAGCCTCAGGGGAATCCCAGTAGCGCAAAAATGGGCGCTTCGGCTGGCAAAAGGGGTGAGTTTTGGGCTTGCACGCATTAATCGCTTTTCCATTGATTCCTATGGGAAACATTGTTTCGTCTTACAAACTTTTCACCTTATAAACTTCGTCCCGGAACCAATTAAGTTGATAAGACGAGATATCACTGTATTCTTAATATTACTATTGTCAATGTTAACAAAAAAAAAATCTGCCTACAAACCTACATTTTTTTGTTAGAAAGATATATATAATGTCCAGAATAAAAATTTTATTTGCTGTTTTTCACCTCAAGGAATATATACAACTTTACTGAGATTTGATTTGGACTGGTACAGTATTCAAAAGCTTTCAAGGGAAAGTAGGGTTTTCCCTATTGCTTTTCTCACCTATTTTCAGCAAAGAGTTCTTAAATGGACATCTTTGGAATAAAAGATTTTGCTGCTTCTTGGCCTTTTTGGGGGGGTCTCTTTACCCATTGAATCATTGGAGAAAATAATGTTACTTATTTAATGATATTTAAGAAAGTTACTTTTTCTCAAAATAAAATTACATAAAGAGCAATGCTGATAATACTGAGTTCCAAAATGTCATGTGGCAGCTAAAAGACCTAGCTATCACCTTCAGTTTTACTGCTAGGTACAATATTTCACATACAGATAACTAATTTCTGCAGTTATTTTACTTAAATAACTATTCTAAGGCAAGTCAAAGTCCTTGTGATATTGATTGCCGTATTTTTCGGTGTATAAGACGCACCTAGATTTTAGAGGGGGAAAACAAGGAAAAAAGTATTCTCAACCAAATGGTGTAGTATTATATTGTTTAATAAAATTCCAGTGTAGCAGAATACTTTTTACAACCATGTTTACTTTTACAACCATGTATACTTTTTAAAACCATGTACACTTTTTACAAACTTTAATCTTGACAGCTTCATGTCTTGTGGACTTCAATTTCCAGAATTCCTTGCTAGATTTCAAGACTCTTGCACTCCTAACCCCTAACTCAAACGAACAAACAAAACAAACAAACAAACGAGGACAATTCATTTTGTTGTTCCGTTAGTCACATAAATGGATAGTGATAGAATCATTTACAATTACAGTTCCTTGCTGAGGTTGCCTTAATATTACTACTATACCGTGAGGTTTTCAAAGACCCCTCTCTTGACTACTCCAATATTCACAAATGAAGTGCATGGAAATATATGGTGATGATGATAAACCTGAAATACTGTTTTAAGGAGAGTTTCTAGAGCAAGGATCTCCAATCCTGGCAACCTTTAAGAGTTGTGGACTACAACTCCCAAAGTTCCTCAGCCAAGAGTTGAAGTCCACAACTCTTAAAATTGCCAAGTTTGGAGACCTCCGTTTTAGAGTACTAAAGATTCAGCTAAATTCCCATTTTCCTCGAGAGAGAAGGCTTTAAGCTGCAAGATTTACCAGGAAGTTATAAACTGGGAACACATTTTATCCCCCCCCCCCCTTTATCTATTCTTATATATTTGGATCTTTCCATTCCCACAACGATCCACTCTTTCATTTGGGCAGTTTGGGTGAGAAAACTGGCTGGCTTTGGATTGGAAGTGCTTGGAATGGTGCAGGCTTTGTGCTTTTCTCTAAGGTGGCATGAAGTTCCATTGTTTTCTTCTCTGGCAGGTTCTGGGGGATGGGATCGTTCAGGCTGTGGGGCACTGCCACCGCCGCTCCTGCCATGGAAAGGCAGCCGAGGGGAAAAGACTGGCAAGTCCTGGGAGACGGGATCGTTCAGGCTGCAAGGCGCTGCTGCCGCTCCAGCCATGGAAAGGCAGCTGAAGGGGAAAGGCTTATTTTCCCCTTGGCTGCCTTTCCATGGCAGGAGTGGGGTGGCGAGAGGGGGAAGGAAAGGTGGGCGTGACTAACCTATCAAGGGAGAGAGACACCGAGGAGAGCAGCACAGCAGCTCTGCACTTGCAAATCTTTTCCCCGGTCTTGAATTAACCTCATTTGCTGTAGCAACCTCAAATGCCTCAAAAAAGAGTTGCAAGTGCCGAGCTGCCATGTTGCTCTCCTCGGTGCCTCTCTCCCTTGGTAGCTTAGTCATGCCCACCTTTCCTTCCCCCTCCCGGCCGCCAAGGAGAGCAGCGTGGCAGCTTGGCACTTGCAACTCTCAGAAAATCAACCTCATTTGTTGTAGCAAACTCAAATGCTGCTGCTGGCAAAAGCTCGGCTTAGCTCCGCGGCCTTGATGTAAGAGATGGAAGAGGAAACCGGGGTGGGGATGGCAGCAAAGGAAAGTGTGTGTGCGGCAGTGGGAAGGAGAACAGGGTATCTGCGGCAGGGTGACTGCGGTGGTGGTCAGCAGCAGTGGCAGCAGCCTTCCTGTAGTCCGGTGATAGCAGCTTCTCATGCATTGGTGGCCGTCGTCAGCCACCCAATTGTGTGGAAAGCTACCGCCGCCACACTACGGAAGGGCTGCTACCGCCGCTGCTGACCGCCACCCAACTGCGTTCTGTGTATAATACACCCAGGTTTTGGTGCATTTTTTTGCGGTAAAAAGGTGCATCTTATATACTGAAAAATACGGTAAATAAAATTTTAGATTTCAAAGCATCATGACTAGCTGCAGGGAGTTAATTATTTGCTTCAGTGAAACTGTAAGGCTGCTTTATAGTGTTCCAATAAGCCTAGATGCTATGATCCACAGTCTGTTTTGCCAGCCAGGTCAATCATTTCTCACTTTTTATGAAGAACTGCATATAGTGTGTGTATACATGCACGCACACACACACACACACACACGAAAAATAAGAAGAGATAGACAAATGAGAAGATTTTAGAACATTCATAGAAGACAAAAGTTGTAAGAAATATGAACTCATAATACCGATAACTAGAAGTAAGATTTTTTTAAAAAAATGTTTTTATAATATTAGATCATATACTATTCTCATATGAATTGTAGTTCTAGTGGAAGGATGTATTTCATGAAAATGTGCAGACAAAAACAAATTAAACTACACAGTATTTTTACAATTAGCTTGCTATATTATAGCAGTATTTATATACCCCAGGTTGTCTTTACAGTCTATAAACATATATTTAGTAAGGGCACTCAGACAAACACACCTTAGGTGTGCAACATAAAATCCTTAGTTACTAGTTTCCTTTATTCAGTTAATAACCCCATTAATTTTCACAGCAGGATTGCGTGATGAGGAATTCAAAGTAAGAGGATATTGGGGCCCTGGCATTGCCCAACCTCAGAAGCCAGGCATAGTGTATTTATCAATATCCTTATTTCTAAAATAATTCTTTCCCAAGAACTATTAACACTGCTAATGATGTCTAATATAGAGCAGAAAAATGTGTTTGTCTACAATCTTCAGTTTTCATAACATTTTTTCTTTAGGGAAGGGAATGCATATTTTTGTACTGCCTAGAAAAGTTGCTCTAGGTATATATAGGCTATCAAATCAGGCATTTTTCAATTTTATCCAAGTGGAATAAGTCATGAGCCAATGCAACAGATTTTTCTTTGTGTATCTATTATAATAAAAATGAATTAAATTAAGAAAATACAATTTGGTAAAAAATATTTCTCAGGTTTTAGCAATAGTTCCCCTCCTTTTAAGAAATAACATTAATTATGAGTGTTGGAATGATTACTATTAAATAAAGTAGTGGAAGAAAAGGTAAGGTTGCTATTGTCACTTTGAACCAACCACTGAGGAGGGAGTGCATCTAATCCTGTTTTTGCAGTGCCTCTAGAAATACCACAGTCAATAGTACTGAAGGATGCTGATCAATCAAAAATGATTCAGAACACTATACCTGGGAGTTCTCAAGCTACCCAGAAGATCTTCAATATATAGTACAAACAACAATTTACAACATAGAAAGCCAAGATTTGGCTATACTTCCATTGTAATAATGGCATAGATCAGAAGTAATCAAACTTGGCAACTTTAAGACTTGTAAACTTCAACTGGAGAATTCTGGGAGTTAAAGTCCACAAGTCTTAAATTTGTCAAGTTTTGGGGACCCCTGACATAGACTTAAAAGAAGGAAGTAAAAATATTTTCCTAGATTTGGATTCCAAGAAGTTATAACTTTAACTGATTGCCAAGATTGGTAATATTGATTGTAAATTATTACTGCAATGCATTTTCCATGTAATGTTTCAAGCTCTTTAATTATAATGCAGCAACTAATAAATATAAATTTATTTTTTATGGGTGATTCTTGACAAATGTATCTTTTCTTTTATATAGACTGAGAGCATATGCACCAATGACAAATTCCTTGTGCGTCCAATCACACCTGGCCAATAAAGAATTCTATTCTATTCTGCTCTATTCTATTCAAAGCATCAAATGAGTATTACAATAATATTAATATTATTAATATTAATAATATTAATATCAGAAGCACTATTCCTGGGTATGAATATTATAAATATTTTAAAATATCTAATATATTATAATATATTAATCACATTTGAAATATCAGGATTGCCAGTTTGCATCTCTTTTCACTGGTTTTCTCATCAACAAACCATATAAGAATAGACACTGTTGGCTTATAGCAATTTCAAAATGAAATGGGATATATTAAGGCAACTTTTGGTGCAAAATGCAGTGACCCAGAATCCTACAGTTTATAGGAGATGACAGATTACCCCTATCCCCACTAGTGTTAGCCTAACTACTTTAATTGTTTTGGGAATAGGTGATTCTCCTCCATTTTTGGGAGGTAGGAGCTTAGGGCAGGGGTTGGTAACTTTAAACACTCCGAGAGCCATTTGGACCTGTTTCCAACAGAAAACACTGGGAGCCACAAAACTCTTCCCATGCCTGACTATTTCCTGAGCAGCTACAAAACTAGCATATATAGTTGAATTAAAGATTCTGTTTTCTCCTGAATCTTTACTTTTCTTCGATTTATCCATCATTCGGGATTGAAAAGCTTAATAAATTGTGTGTTGGTGGGTGTCGCATATTGGCAGTTGTGACCCATATTTTGAGCGACAGGGAGCCACAGCAGAGGGATGAAAGAGCCACAGAGCTGCAGGTTTCTGACCCCTGGCTTGGGGCATTATATATTTGTGATGGGGCTGGTCCTCTGGAATGACCTCCCACTGGAGGACCCAATGTTATCTGCCTTCTGTAAATAGAAAATAGAGCTTTCCCAGTGAACTTTTGGAATTTTATACCATGTATTGTTTTTAATTTTTAAAATCATATTTATAGGATGTTCTTATATATAGTTATGGTGTTTATCTTGTGATCCACTAAAAGTCTATTTTTATTACAGGAGCATATAAGTTTGGTTAATAACTAATACTTAAAGAGCTCGCTAATAATCAGTAAGGATGGAATTCAATAACATACTTATTAACAATATCAAGTTTAGAATTTGATTTAATCTAAATAAAAGTATTAATTAATTCATCTAAAAATTAAATTTGCATTTAGTTAAATTAATATATTCCCATTACAGGATTTGTCCCTTCCAATTAAATACAGAATTTGGAAGCCTTGAAGACCTGAAAAAGGGCCTTTAGGTAAGAGCTCAGCTTCCAGTCGCAGCTGTGGGTGCCCATTTATGTGATTAGAGTAAAACCTTTTCAGTGTTTGCTGTCTTTTACTATTTTTTTAAAAAAATGTATTTGTATGTAATGTATTTACAAGAATAACGTACATAATAATAGTAGCAATAACAGGCAAACAAGTCAACAAGAAAAGACAAAAAACAAAACAAAGAAAGACAGAAACAACACCATTTGAGAAGAGAGAAAAATCTTATTTCTCTCTTGGCTATCCCAATCTCAAATGTTTCTTATCAAATTTTATGCAGTTATTCATATCGTTTAACACATTTACATTTCATAATTGGTCTTATATAATTATTTTATAATTCCTCTTCAGTTTTAATGTTATTAAATACAGTGATCCCCCGTTTATTGCGTCCCCAACCATTGCGAACAGGGTACTTCGTGATTTTTCAACCCGGAAGTCAAAATACCATCTACGCATGCGTGCCCGTTTTTTCTATGGGCACGCATGCGTAGATGGCAACCGGGAGATCAGCTGCTGGGCGGCTTCCCTGGGTCTTCCCCCTCTTGCTGGCGTCAGCGAGGAGTTTCCCCACCGCCCATGCAAACTCCTCGCTGCCGCCCGCCCTTCGCCCGCCCACGCCGTTCATTCTCGCCGCTTTCGAGCTGAGTCCTGAAGCGAATTCGCTCCAGGACTCAGCTCGAAAGCGCCGAAAGCCAGCGTGGACAAGCCGTTCGTTGGCGCTGGCTATCGGCGCTTTTGAGCTGAGTCCGGAAGCGAATTCGCTCCCGGACTCAGCTCGAAAGCGCCGAGAGCCAGCGTGGACAAGCCGTTCGTTGGCGCTGGCTATCGGCGCTTTTGAGCTGAGTCCGGAAGCGAATTCGCTCCCGGACTCAGCTCGAAAGCGCCGAGAGCCAGCGTGGACAAGCCGTTCGTTGGCGCTGGCTATCGGCGCTTTTGAGCTGAGTCCGGAAGCGAATTCGCTCCCGGACTCAGCTCGAAAGCGCCGAGAGCCAGCGCCCCCCGGACCCCCAACCCGGGTTTGGGGGGCTGCTAGGAAGCCCCCCATGCCGGCGGCAAACAGCCGCGCCGCCCCCAATCTTCGGCTCCTCGCTAGCGCTGTGGGAGTAAAAACACCATCTGCACATGCGCAGATGGTGTTTTTACTTCCGCAGCGCTACTTCGCGAAAACCCGCTCGTTGCGGGGGGTCCTGGAACGGAACCCTCGCAACGAGCGGGGGATCACTGTACTTCATTTTAAAATTAGCTTATTGCACCCTTGTCTGTTAGAATGTTCTTCTATCCTAAGCCACTCATTTCTCACTCATTATTGTCTATATATACTCTACTATCTCTGCGAGTTCTCAAAATTTAATATCTCTATACTATTATTAAGTTTTCTTCATTTTATCTAACCATTTATACCATTTGTCCCAAATTTGGTAATAATCCGTGTCTTCTTTTTCTTTTAATCTCATAGTTAGTGTACTCATTTCTGCCACTTCAAATATTTTATTGATCATTTGTAGGTTGGTGGGAATTGCTTCTTTCTTCCATGATGCCATCGATAAAACATTTTATATATGTTTTCTTTGTAAACTGTGGAGATTGTTAGTTTGATGTTCCAGCTCCATATTCTTTCCCAATCATCTAATTGAATCATGTGTACTATATTTTGGGCCCAGGTAATCATGACTTCTTTGACTGTTTCTTCTTCAATTTTGTAATTTGAAATACAGTTATAAAATCTTGAGATTATTTTTTTATCAGGGCCCAGTAGTATCTTGTCCATTTCATGATAGTTTGTCTGAAAGCCAAATTGTGCCAAATCGGATTTATATTTGTTGTGTGATTGATAGTATGGCAACCAATCAATATCTACACCCTCTAGTGCTAGATCCTCTCTCGTTTTAAGTTTATTATGTTCATCCAATAATATTTTGTAAGTAATTCTATCAGTTAAGTTTGCTAAATTGGGATGGGTCACGGCTTCCAAAGGTGATATCCACTTAGGAATTTGAATATAGATTTTTTTCTGATATCCAGCCAATTTTTTATTAAAATCCCCCTAATATGATGACTACTAAAGTATTTGTGGATTTCATTTTCATCATTCCATAAGTATTTGTGCCACCCATACTGCAAATCGTGTTCTTCAATGATTAAAACTCTTTTATTTATTAACAGGACCCATTCTTTCAGCCAGGACATGGTTGCTCCTAGTTGGTACGCCTTCCAGTTGGGTAGGCCCATTCCTCCCTGACACCTTTTATCTTGCATTAATTTATATTTAATTCTGGGCTTTTCCCCTTTCCATATAAAGTTCCTAATTGATTTGTCTAATTCTTTGTAGAATTTTTCATCTAACTTAACTGGTGCTGTTTGAAACAAATAGAGGGGTTTAGGTAAAATATTCATTTTTATAACCAAAATTCTTCTTAATAATGAAATTTGTAGTTTGGTCCATTTTATTAAGTCCTTTTGAATATTTTTTTATAATTTCAAGTAATTATTTTCTTTTATTGATACACATTTTGCTGTCAGCCAAATTCCTAAAAATTTGATTTTTTTTTGTTGTTTTTATTCCCATGTTTTTTTTTCTAATCTTTCTATCTATTTTGGGGGGTGTTCTTAGTTATAATCTTTGTTTTATCTTTATTAATTTTAAGCTCTGCCACTTCTCCAAAATTTTCCATATCTGTCAATAGGATAGACCCCGAATTTAGGGGGTCTTCAATTATGTAGACTATGTCATCTGCAAAAGCTTGAGTTTTGCATTGCTCCCCTTTTATGTTAAAACCTTTAATTTCCTGATTAACTCTCACTTTGTTTAATAGTACTTCTAATGACATTATAAATAATAGTGGAGAAAATGGGCATCCTTGTCTCACACCTTTTCCTATATAGATCTTCTCTGTTGTCTTCCCATTAACTAGAACATTTGCTGTTTGAATATATTTCTTCTATTAATTTAATAAATTTATCGCCAAATCGCATTATTTTAATTTGTGTTTTTATAAAATTCCAATTTAGATTATCAAATGCTTTTGGGGCATTGACAAATATCAATGCCAATTGTTTGTCTACTCTTGTTTCATAGTAATCCAGTACACTCATTATAATTCTGGTGTGATTTCTTATTTGGTGTTTGGGCAAAAAGCCATTCTGATCTTGGCATATAATTGGGTTCAGGACTATTTTTAACCTTTCTGCCATGATGGAAACAAATATTTTATAATATATATTAAGAAGTGAGATAGGTCTATAATTTTGTATGTAGCCCTTATCCATTTTTTCTTTATGTATTAGTGTAATATACGCCTCCCTCCAGGAATTTGGCATCTTGCTATTCTCTAATATTTCATTGTATAATTCAAGCAGTCTGTTTTCAAATATATTTATAAATTTTTTGTATATTTCAAATTGGGAGACCATCTGGTCCTGGAGCTTTATTATTGTTTTGTTTATGGATGGTTGTTTGTAGTTCCTCGTTAGATATTTCCTTATTTAATATCGACCTCATCTCCTCCGACAAGATTCGTAGTCCCTGATTGTTCAAATAATTCTTAACTGGGGGGTTTTACGCATGCGTCAAGGAGAGTAGATGCTCCGCTGAACGCTCCTCAAATGAGAAAATAAACATTGGATTTTAAACCCCATTGAACCTCTTGGAGTCTCAAATAAATTGGACTAAGCAAAAAAGTTAAAACTTTGGAACCTGAAAATACCTTGGGCTTATCGAAGGAGAGCAGAAACAATGTGAAAACAGCCTGCATTCGGAACTGTGAGTAAACAATAAGTTAAGAGGAGGAGGGAAATGGCGGAAGCAGTTGGAGTAGAACTCACAGAGAGAATAGACGCTTTGATGAAAACTTTTGTTATTTATTATTTGGATTTGTATGCCGCCCCTCTCCGAAGACTCGGTCAGCAGTTGAAAGAAATGCAGGAGGTGGTGGTTAAGACTGAGACCGAGTTGCAAAAAGTGAATATAGAACAGCAAGAAGTGAAAAAAGAACAGGACCGGCAACGTATAAATGTGCTGGAAGATAGATTAAGAAGAGCAAACTTACGTCTGAGAGGGTTTAAAGCAAATTTTGCCGATGGCAGAAATATGATCCAAAATATTCAGCAATGGTTTAAGGAGTATAAGATTGAAATTCAGGATCACACTGGGTTTTTGGAGCGTGAAGAGACGGGAATCAACGAGACATCGTAATCAAATTCCTCTCAGAAAAAACAGCCGAAACAGTCTATAAAGAGCTAAGGAAAATTACCAACCTTAGTTAAAGGAGCCTCGATCTGGGTTTTGAAAGATTTGTCGGGGCAAACTTTGCAAGCAAGGAGCCAGATGCGTCCGATTGCAGAAGCCTTGTTCAAGGGAAACATTCATTTCAGCTGGCAATATCCGGCCATTATAATGGTTTTTCAAGAGGGGAAAACGTACCGAGCAAAGTCGTTGGAGGAAGGGAAGGAGATGCTGGTAAAACTTGGTTTGAATCCAGATTTAAAGCAACAGGCAGAAAAAGCAACAGAGGCGATGGAAGAGGGGGGTGCAACAGGAGGAGAGGGGGTTAAAAATCTTTTTGAACTTCTGCAATCAACATTCCACATTAAGGAATTTGAATTGAAAAGGCAAGCTCTCTTGGAGAAAGAGAAAGAACCACCAGATTCTTCCAAAATGGAGATGAGAGTTATGAGGCAAAAAAAGAAATGAAACATTTGTAAAATGTTTTTGTTCTGTTTGTTTTATATAGTAAGAAAAAGGCTAAGGTTTGGTCCTGATTCAATTTAATATCTGTTTTAACTTTAATCAAATTAAGGGAGAGTTGGGGAGGGGAGTGTGGGGTTTTATTTCCTTTTTTTAAAGAAAGGGCGTTGGGCGGAGCAACAGTTTCGGTGGAACCGTGCCCTCAATGGTGCCTGACCAAAACAGCGGATTTCCCCCCCGCTTTTCTCTCATTGTGAGAGAAATTCGGGGGGAGGCACCTGGGTGGGAAGATTCTTTTATAAAAATGAAGAATTTAACAGAACTCTGGGTTACAGGAGGGAGAAACGTTAAATGGAAATATTATGAGTGATTGAACAATTATGGCATTAAATATAAACGGTCTTGCATCGCCTCTAAAAAGGCACAGACTATTGAAATTAGCGAAAGAAAATCATGTGGATTTTTTATTTCTCACTGAAACCCATAAGGGACGGAAAAGAACGGACAAACTGATTGATAGCAATGAATAGGAAGGTATTTTTGAATCTAGAGGAAAAACAAATAGTAGAGGAGTAGCCATATTAATAAATCAAAGGAACCCATTTCAGGTGATACAAACAAAAAGGGACAAAGAAGGAAGATTATTATTTGTAAAAGGAAAAATAAATCAAATGATAATAACACTAGCGGTAATATACGCTCCAAATGTAAATGCTAAACAATTTATTAGGAATGCAAAACGTAAATTGGATTTATTTTCAGAAGGGATGGTGATATTTACTGGGGATTTCAATGTAGAAATAATGGCTAATAACAAAGAAAAGAAACAACTAAATTTAAATAGGTTAAATATGATAGACCTACATGCTGATAATTTAAATAGAGGAACATATTATTCTGTAAGACATAATAAGTTTAGTTGTATTGACTATATATTTATGAATAAAACAGGAAATATTCAAATTAAAAAAGCAGAAATTAAGAGTAATTGGATATCTGATCATGCACCCATAACAGCAGTCATAAAAATAGACTCCATTAGTAGACAAAGAATTTGGAGATATAATACAATTGTTTCAGTAAGCGAAAAAAATAAGGAAAAAATTCAGAGAGATATTCAGGAATTTTATAATATAAATGAAAACGGTGAAATGAGGCAATCAATTATTTGGGACACGAAGAAAGCAATTATTAGGGGTAATTTAATAAGTATGGAGTCTTATATTAAAAAAAGTTGGGGAATGGAAAGGGAAAAAAGAATAAGGGAAATAGAATTAATAAGAGAAGATTTAAGAATAACAAGAAATAAATAATGGAATGATTTGTTAAAACTTAAACAAAGACAATTAAAGGATATAGAGGAACAACAATGGAATAATATGAGGATGACGGTAAAACAGAGAATAGAAATATGGGGGGGGGGGGAAATCAGCAAAACAAATGGCGAATTATCTCAAAAAGAGAAAAGAAAAATTAATAATAAATGGTTTAAGAGACAAAAATGGAGTAATGAAATATAGTAATAGAGAGCTAGAAAGTGTAATGAGAGAATTTTATGCAAAATTGTATGAAAAAGAACATGTTATGTTACAAGATATAGAGGTTAAAGAAAGGTTGAATGAAGAAGAAAGACAAATGTTAAATGCAAATATAACAAGGGATGAAATAATTAAAGTGGTAAAAGGGTTAAAACCTGGTAAAGCACCAGTCCCTGATGGATTTACAGGAGAATATTACAAAACGTATATAGAAATTTTACTACCGCATTTGGAGAGATTGTATAATAATGTCCTCACAACATTAGATGTTCCACAAACATGGAAGAACTCTGAAATTGTAACAATTCCTAAACCAGATCGAGATTTAAAAGAACCCGGTTTCTACCGCCCAATTAGTCTACTAAATCAAGATTATAGATTAGATTAGATTAGATTTATTGGATTTATATGCCGCCCCTCTCCGCAAACTCGGGGCGGCTCACAACAACAATAAAACAGTACATAATAACAAATCCAATGCCCACCAATCTAATTACAGTTTAAAATTAATAAATTTATAAAACAATCCCAATGTATATAAAACAGACACACAGTCAATCAATCAATGGCAAAACAACATGGGCAAGGGGGAGATGTTTAGTTCCCCCATGCCTGACGGCAGAGGTGGGTCTTAAGGAGTTTACGAAAGGCAGGGAGGGTGGGGGCAATCCTAATCTCAGGGGGGAGCTGGTTCCAGAGGGTCGGGGCCCCCACAGAGAAGGCTCTTCCCCTGGGTCCCGCCAGACGGCATTGTTTGGTCGACGGGACCCGGAGAAGGCCAACTCTGTGGGACCTAACCGGTCGCTGGGATTCGTGCGGCAGGAGGCGGTCCCGAAGATATTCTGGTCCGGTGCCATGAAGGGCTTTATAGGTCATAACCAACACTTTGAATTGTGACCGGAAACTGATCGGCAACCAATGCAGACTGCGGAGTGTTGGAGTGATATGGGCATACTTAGAGACGCCCATAATTGCTCTCGCAGCTGCATTCTGCACGATCTGAAGTTTCCGAACACTTTTCAAAGGTAGCCCCATGTAGAGAGCGTTACAGTAGTCGAGCCTCGAGGTGATGAGGGCATGAGTGACTGTGAGCAATGACTCCCGGTCCAAATAGGGCCGCAACTGTCGCACCAGGCGAACCTGGGCAAACGCCCCCCTCGCCACAGCTGAAAGATGTTTCTCTAATGAGAGCTGTGGATCGAGGAGGACGCCCAAGTTGCGGACCCTCTCTGAGGGGGTCAATAATTCCCCCCCCAGGCTAATGGACGGACAGATAGAATTGTCCTTGGGAGGCAAAACCCACAGCCACTCCGTCTTGTCTGGGTTGAGTTTGAGTTTGTTGACACCCATCCAGGCCCCAACAGCCTCCAGGCACCGGCACATCACTTCCACTGCTTCGTTGACTGGACATGGGGTGGAGATGTACAACTGGGTATCATCAGCGTATTGATGATACCTCACCCCATGCCCTTGGATGATCTCACCCAGCGGTTTCATGTAGATATTAAATAGCAGGGGGGAGAGGATCGACCCCTGAGGCACCCCACAAGGGAGAAACCTTGTGTTTAGCCCCAGTCACCTCGACTGACTCGTTGTCAGTCGACTCTGTTTTACAATTGGAGTCGAGGTCCGCTCGGATCCGAGCGATTTTATCAGCGAAAAACGTGTTAAAATCCTCGGCACTACTCTGCAAGGGCTCCCCAACCCCCCTCTGATTAAGATTTTGACATGATATTATGAAAGACTTAATTTGCAAAGTTGAATAAAATTGCATAAAATTTGGAATTCTTAAATCTTCAGTAAAACTATATCCCGGGCTCTAATTTTGACAGCGGAGGGATTAAGAACGTCTTTGCTTCACTCTCTTCTTTCTTCAAACGACAAAATGAAATAAACTAACAACTTGAATATAAATGAAAAGTTAAATGAACTGATATATTAAAGCTAAGAAGACTCACTACTTGGATTGTTTGTTCCTGGATTATTCTCTTTGGATTATTTGCTGTATTCCTGGATTTGTAGCAGAGAGACTGGCTGCTTTGTCTTGGGCTGTGGAATATAAACTGACTCCATTTTAAAAAATTTCAAATTCGATTTGATTCTTACTGGAAAATCGTGACTGTATAAAATATAATAACACTGAAATTTCTTCTTTGACATTGTTGGACTAACGAGATTTTGCATCTACAAGGATTGTTTGCCATATAAGAAGAATATAAGCATATAATATTGGTATATAACACTGATACTTTGTTCTTTAAATTTTACAGCGTTAATTCCTAACTTTTCTCTTTTTTCCTCTTTTCCCTTTGTTCTTTTTAAATAAAATAAAACTAACTTAGAATATATGCATTGCTAAACATCCTTGGTTTCCTACTCTACTCTACTGAAATTAAAACCTCCTTTTTTCCAGAGACTGCTTCTTCTCTGCTTTCCTTTTTTCTCTTTCTTGTTCTTCTTCTGTTTAGTTACATAATTATTATTTTTTAATTCTTCTCTTTCTTTATTACTATTTTTTCTCTTTGCATTTGTATTGAATCTCTGCTTCTTCTTCTTCTTCTTTTAAATTGTTTTAAAATTGTTTTATTTGTCTGCCCTCCTTTTGGTCTTGTCAAATTAAGGTAATAAGATAATCTATTGTGAAATTTGCTAATAATTTTACTGATATCTCTGCTATATTATTAGTTAAATTTTATTGTGATATTTTAAAGAAAATTGGTTGAAAAATCAATTGCACAGGTTTGGAATTTATAGTATTCTTTTCTTTTCACTAAATATAAAACAATAAGAATTGTAAATTTGAAAATGTTGAGTACTTCAACTCATACTAAAACAGTTAAAAAGCAAACAGCAACTGCAGCTTCATCACCCCAAGGCTCACCCCATCCTTCTCCGGCACACCAGACTCTATCTGTAACCATGTTTACTAAAGAGAAGGAGAAAGAGAAACCACAACAGCCTACGCTTACAACAATACAAGAGACTTTGAATGCAATGAAGGATTTTATGCTTAAATCACAAGACGATGCAACCCAACAAAGAGAAGCCATAAAAGACGATGCAACTCAACAAAGAGAAGCTATAAAAACAGAGATGGTCGAATTCAAAACAGAGATGGCTGAACTCAAAGCAGACACGGGAGAAATGAAGGCACAGATGAAGGAGATTCAACAAACTCTGAAAGAGAGTGAGGATCGAGTTAAAACAGTTGAAGAGAAGACTGATAAAATGGAAAAAAGAATGGACTACCTGGAGGACAGAGCTGAATCGAGATATAGAAGATATGATGAATCAATCACTCATTTGGAAATGCAACGTGCTTCGTATGGGCTACGATTTCAAAACATAATAGAAGAAAAAGATGAAGATTTAAAGATGACTATGGCTGAAACCATTGGAGGAATCCTCCAGGCAGATCCCATAGAAATAATGAAAGAAATCGATGAAGTTTTCAGAATTTCAAATAGCTACATACGTCGCCACAATCTTCCGAGAGAGATTCATATCAAATTTACAAGAAGAACTCTAAGAGATGATATACTACACTGGGCAAGAACTGGAAAACTGCAACACAAAGGAATAGAAATAAAAATATTAAAACAAGTTCCAAGAAGTGTCAGAGAAAGCAGAAGAGATTACCATTTCCTAGCCAGAATTTTGATTAAAGAAAATATAACTTTTTGTTGGCTCATTCCACAAGGACTATCATTAATCTGGCATTCTAAAAGATACAAATTGGAAAATCTGGATCAAGCAAGAGATTTGTTTGAAAATAGTGGAATAAGCCAACTGGACCAATCAGCAAAGGAACGGACAGTACAACAGGAGGAAGTCATTGGGACAGCTGCACAAGAAGAAGAGCAGGACCAAGGTGCTAGAAGAAAACAACCTCAGCGCAAAACCAAAAAGCACAACAAATGACAACATTGAAAGACTTAAAATTTTTCTCAGTAAATGTAAATGGACTGAATGAACCAAAGAAAAGAAAACAAATGTTTTCCAAAATTAAAAACCAAAAAGCTCAAATTGTAATATTACAAGAAGTACACATTAAAAAAAGTAATCGGAAATTATTATTAAATCCTAAAATTGGAAATATGTATGCTGCATTAGCAGACCAAAAAAAGAGAGGAGTGGTGATGTATGTTGAGAATTCTATAAATTCCAAACAACTATTTTTAGACGATGAAGGTAGAATTTTGATTGTCCAAGTTAATATTGAATCTAGACCTCTTGTTATTGTCTCTATTTATGCCCCAAATGTAGATCAAATGACTTTCTACAAAAAATTACATCAAAAAATAACAGAGTTAAATATTGAAAATATGCTAATAATTGGAGATTTTAATGCTATTGCAAATAGACAGCTAGACCATTGGGGGGGGGAAATAGTACAAAGAAAAAAAAGAATTTACTGCCTACCACTTTTCAAAAAATGAAAGCAGAATTATTATTAAATGATATCTGGAGGGAAAGACACCCTCAAAAAAGACAATATACTTTTTATTCTAAACCCCACAAAATTTGGACAAGATTAGACATGGTATGGGCTCCAAAAACAATAGCAGAACAAATAAAAGAGGTGGAAATAGATGTTAATACATGGGCGGATCACAATCCTGTAGTAGTTTACATGAGAGTTAATAAAAAACATTTTAATTGGCAGATGAATAGAAATATATTGAAAGAAAAAAAATACAAGAATTAAAAATATTTTTTGAAATTAATAAAAACTCAAACACCACTCCACAAAATTTATGGGATACAACCAAAGCATACATAAGAGGATTAACGATATCTTACACAGCTAAACATAATAAAGAAAATAGAATAAAATATGAACAATTAATAAACGAATTAAAACAACTAGAATCTTTATCACAACAAAATATAAAAAAATAAAGAATTAAAAGGAAAAATTGAGATGACTAAACATAAAATTAGATTGATGGAACAGAATCAAACAGCGGAAAAAATAAAAAGAGCTAAACAATATTACTTTGAACATGCTAACAAGCCAGGTAGATGGTTCGCATATAAACTTAGGAAACAGAGGCAGTCAAAAGTAATTAAAAAACTAGAAGATAAAGATGGAATAATAAAATATGATACCGAAGAGAAAGCAAATATTGTACAAATTTTTTTCAAAGAAATATAAAAAAGAAAATATTAGTGAAGAGGAAGTTTTTAAATATTTAGAACATGCTGAGTTACCACAACTAACGGAAGAGCAACAGGCAAATATGGAAGGACCAATAACAATGGAAAACTCCTTACAGTAATTAAAAAACAGAAAAATAATAAAGCTACTGGACCAGATGCTATACCGGCAGAATGGTATAAAATAGAAAATGAGACAATAAGAAATAATATGTTAGAAATTTTTAATGAATGTAGACTTGATGGTAAAATCCCTAAATCTTGGTCTGAATCTTTAATAACCTTAATTCATAAACCGGGTACAGTAACAGAAAAAATCAAAATTTATAGACCTATATCATTATTAAATGTAGATTATAAGATATTTACTGCAATATATGCAAACAGATTAAAGAGGGTTATAAATGGTATAATTCATCAAGACCAGAACGGTTTTTTACCAGGTAGACAAATAAAAAATAATCTTAGAATGGTTATCAACACATTAGAATATTATGAGCAACAGTCTTCGGAGAGGGATGGCATACAAATCTAAGTAATAAATAAATAATAAATAAAATCCTGGAAAAACATTATCATTAATGTTTCTAGATGCTCAAAAAGCCTTTGACAACGTCAATTGGATATTTATAAAAATGCAATTAAATAAAATGAGATTTGGTCCTAAGTTTTCAAATTTAATAGATGCTATCTATTCAAAACAAACTACAAAAATTATATTAAATAACGAACAATTGGAAACATTTGAAATAAATAAAGGAGTTCGCCAATGATGTCCTATATCACCTTTATTATTTATCATGTCCTTAGAAACCCTATTAATTAAAATAAGAGCAGACCCAAACATAAAAGGTCTGACCGTTGGAAAGGAGACATATAAAGTCCAAGTCTTTGCAGACGATCTGACCTTTATAACTGAAGATCCGATAATGACAGTCCCAATATTAATTCAGACAATAGAACAATATGGAAAGGTAGCAGGTTTAAAAATAAATAAAAGTAAAACACAATTTATAACAAAAAATATGAGTAAAATACAAGAAAGCAAACTGGAATATATCTCTGGAATACAAGTAGTTAAAAAGGTTAAATATTTGGGGATATGGTTAACAGCAAAAACAATAACACTAAAAAATGATAATTATACAAAATTAATGGTGGAAATTAAAAAAGATTTAGAAATTTGGAATAACTTAAAAATATCCTTTTTGGAAAGAGTGGCCACAATTAAGATGAATATTTTGCCTAAAATCTTATTTTTGTTTCAGGTGATCCCAATAAATCCAGGGGAAAACTTTTTCAAAGATTTAACAAATATAGTTAAAAAAAATTTATGGCAAGGGAAAAAAGCAAGAATAAAAATAAATATGTTGGAAGATATTAAAGAAAGGGGAGGATTTGCACTTCCTAATTGGAAATTATATTATCAGGCAGGCGCCTTAACGTGGATTAGAGATTGGATAACCTTAGAAGATAAAAGAACACTAAACTTAGAAGGATATGACCTCCTGCTTGGCTGGCACGCCTTTATATGGTATGACAAAGATAAAAATCATTCATATTTTAAAAGACATACTTTAAGAAAATATTTATTAGAAGTTTGGAAAGATATAAGAAAAAACCATTATTTAACTATTCCTGAATGGGTCGCCCCTTTAGAAGCAATAATACACCCAAAGTCCATAAAAGACATGAAAATAATAAGATACAAGGACTTATTACATGATCAAATGAAATTAAAACCTAGGATTAAACTAGAAGACCCGTTGTACCTACCTGAACGGTCTTCTCGATGCACTGGAAGGAGAGTCCAACATGGGTTATTTACCAATCCTATTGGTAGAGACTGAGTTAGAATTTACATAATTATTAAGCACCGCCCCCATGCTGCTCCCATGAGCCCAGTTTTAAAAACGAAAGAACCATGTAAGAGGATAACCAACTTTTATTAACACAACCATAACGTAAAAACACCCGTCTCCAGCGTCCCTGAGACTCAACATGCCGGGTGGGTTTGGACTCTCCTTCCAGTGCATCGAGAAGACCGTTCAGGTAGGTACAACAGGTCTTCTCCACTGCATCTGGAAGGAGAGTCCAACATGGGATATGCCAAAGTTTTAAGGCCCATGGGAGGGAGAAGGTCTTGAAAGGGACGTTGGAGATAAACAAACTTTCTGCAGGACACGTCTACCAAATGCAGCCTCCGCTGATGCAAACGAATCTAACTTATAATGTTTAATAAATGTAGACGGTGCTGCCCAGGTAGCTGCTCTACAAATATCGTCAATGGAAGCTTGCGTTGTCCAAGCTGCTGATGCGGCTGCACGCCGGGTCGAGTGGGCCGTTAGTCCTATCGGTGGAGTGTGTCCTCCCGCTCTATAGGCCTCCGTAATACAATCCTTCAGCCAACGACTGATAGATTTGGCCGAAACTCCAAGTTCCATTTGATGTTGAGAAAAGGAAACAAATAATTTCTCCGACTTTCGGAATGATTCAGTCCGTCTGATATATATTTTCAGGGCTCTCCTGACATCCACCTTATGCCATCGTAGCTCTGAAGGATGGTCTCCATGTGTGCAGAAATCAGGCAGTATTAGCTCCTGCTTCCTATGGAAATGGGTGTTCACCTTTGGAATGAAGGTGGGATCTAAACGGAGCACCACTCTGTCCGGATGGAAAATATGTAAGTCCGGTCTCACGGACAGAGCTGAGAGTTCCGACACTCTGCGTGCCGAGGTGATTGCCACCAAAACGGCTGTCTTTATGGACAGAAGTCTTACCGGGATTGTTCTCAGCGGTTCAAAGGGTGGCCTTGTTAACGCTTGAAGAACCAGTGTGAGGTCCCATGATGGGAACCTTCTAATTGGTGGTGCGTGTTTGTTCGAGGCGCCTCGTATGAAGTCTCTGACTAGTGGATGATAGGCTAGTGACCGAGCTTCCGCCGTCTGGACCATGGTGGAGAGAGCTGCCACTTGTCTCTTTAGGGTGTTAGGAGCCAAACCCCTTTCTATCCCTGCTTGTAGAAATTCCAGCACCGTGATGATGGATGCCTCCTTGGGATCTTTGTTCCCTTTACCACAAAATTTGCAAAAGGCCGCCCACGACGCCTGGTAAATCCTGGAGGTAGAGGGGCGCCGTGCGGCCTGTATTGTGTCAATTACCTCCGCCGGTAATTGCAGATGTCTCAGTCTATGCCGCTCAAGTGCCATGCGGTCAATTGTAGCCATTGAGGGTCCGGATGTTGTAGGGCCCCCTGGCTGAGGGAGATGACCTGGTCCGGGATCCTCCACGGTGGTGATATTGACATAGCTGTCAGGTCGGCGAACCACGGACGGCGAGGCCAATGTGGTGCTATCATCAGTACCTCTGCCTTCTCCCTCAGAATTTTTTCCACCACTCTGGGAATCAGGTTCACTGGGGGAAATGTGTATAGCAAGCCGGGAAGCCATGGTGTCAGTAAGGCATTGACCCCTTCTGCCCCCGGTTCCGGGAATCTCGAGTAAAACCTCGGCGTTTGCGTGTTTCGACGCGCTGCGAACAGATCTACTGAGGGTTTCCCGAACCTGTGAGACATCTGTTGGAATATTCTTGGATCTAGTCTCCACTCCGATGGGTCTAGTGTGGTCCTGCTGAGCCAATCTGCCTGCGTGTTGATGGTTCCAGCAATGTGCTCCGCAGACAGTGAGGCTAGGTGTGCTTCAGCCCAGCTGAACAGTCTGTTTGACTCTTCCATAAGGCGCTGCGACCTCGTACCCCCTTGGTGGTTCAAGTGAGCTCTGGTCGCCACATTGTCGGTTAAGACCAATATGTGCCTGTTTTGTACGATCGGAAGGAAAGTTCGTAGTGCCAAATGTACTGCTCTTAGTTCGAGGAAATTTATGTTTACTGGGATTAGGTCTGAGGCTGACCATGTGCCCTGAGCTATGTGATGGCCAATGTGTGCTCCCCAACCATAAAGGCTGGCATCCGTGGTAAGAATGACTTTGTCCTGTATTTGAAATGGGGAGCCCTTGCGAATAGCCTGAGATGTCCACCACTTTAGGGACTCTCTGACTCTCCGAGGCAGCTTGACCTGTCGGTGAGAGTGGCTCGCCTTTGACCTTTGCGCTGGCAGTAGAAACCACTGCAAGGTTCGGATATGGTGCCTGGCCCAAGGAACAATTCCTATTGCTGACACCAAAGTTCCTAGAATTTTTGATAGTAATGATAGTGGGATCCGACTGCGGTGGTTGAGACTGGCGATTAGACGCTGGATGTTCTCTAGCCTTTCTGGTGAAAGCGACACAGTGTTGGCTTGAGTGTCTATAATGGCTCCCAGATGCTGAAGTCTGGTTCTGGAAGACAGTTGACTTTTTTCCTTGTTTATGGTAAATCCATGACCTTCTAGTGTTCGAATGGTCTGAGCCAAATCTTGCCTGGCCTGAGTCGGGGACCTGGACAGTATAATGATGTCGTCCAGGTATGCCATCAACCTTATGGTGTGTCCGCGCAGGCGAGCCGTCAGAGCGTCCAGGAGCTTTGTGAAAGTTCATGGAGCTGAAGAAAGGCCAAATGGCATAGCTCTGTACTGGTAGTGCGCTCCCTCGGAGCAAAAACGTAGGTATTTCCAGTGCGCCGGGTGTATGGGCACGTGAAGGTATGCCTCTTTCAGGTCGATGGAAGTCAAGAGGTCTTGAGACCTGATTGAGGCCAGGATGGTTTGCAGCGAATGCATGTGAAACCTCCGGTATTTGATGAAGATGTTGAGTTGCTTGAGGTTGAGGATTAACCTGCAACCTTCTGAGGCCTTGGGAACAATGAAGATCATTGAATAGAAACCTCTGCCCCTCTCTTGGGGCGGGACCGGTTCTATGGCTTGGATCTCCAACAGATGTGTAATTTCCTTCTGTAATTGTTGCTTTTTTTGAGGTTCTCGGGTAATTGGACAACGTATAAATCGATTGGGGGGTTGCCCAATGAATTCCAGACGTAGTCCTTCCGACATTGTAGCAAGTACCCACTGGTCAGACGAAGTGCTGCGCCAGGGGGTACTGAAGTGTTGCAGCTTTCCCCCGATTGGCAGCTGGTCGGCTAAGTCATTTGGACTGGCGAAAACCTCTTTGGCTGTTCCCCCGAAAGGGCCGCCTGGTCTGTTGGTATCCCCTGGGTCTGTCTTGGAACGACCCCCGGTCGCTTCTGAAGGTTTGTTGCGTGAACTGACCCTGGTTGAATGGTCGTTGATGTTGTGTGGCGTTTGTGGAGTTGTCCCAGCGCGGCGTTTGACGTCTCGCATAAGGGGTGGATCTCCGGTCTTGACGTCTGCCCGACTTGGGTAGCACTTTTCTTTTGTCTTTGTCCTCTATGAGGACTTTGTTCAGGATGTCGCCAAAAAGCATAGATCCCTGGAACGGGGCCGATGCCAATCGCCACTTGGATTTCAGGTCCGCCGGCCAATTCCTCAACCACAGGAGGCGGCGAGCCGATAGTGCGGTGGCCATCCCTCTGCTGGAGAACTTTGCCGCGTGCACCGTGGCGTCTGCAGAGAATTCTGCTGCCGCCAGCAGCTTGCTCAGATCTTGGCGCAGCCTGCCCTCTTCTGGCCCTAGTCGAGATTGCATCTCCTGCAGCCATAGGATAGATGCCCTGTTCATGAAGGATGATGATGCTGCTGCTCTGAATCCCCAGCTTGCCATCTGGTGGGCCTTCCGCAGGAGTATCTCCGCCTTCCTCTCCTCCGGCTTCAGGCTTTCCCCTGTCTCCGAAGGGACCAGTGCGCTGGAGACTAAAGTCACAACTGGCTCATCTATAGGAGTTTTTCCACCTCCTCATCGAAGGTGTAGAACTTCCGTTCTAGGTTTGACGGGCCTTGCGCCGCCGCTGGGTGCTGCCATGGCCTCTTGACCCCTTCCACAAAGATGTGAGATGCAGGGAAATGGTCAGACTCGGGCTGGGGTTCCCTGAGCAGTGTAGCTGAGGTCTTGCCTGCCTCTTCAGCTGTCTTAGCTGTCCCAGGTAGGTTCATCACCTGTTTAGCCTTGAATAGCAGAGTCCTGAACAGAGTTGGCTTAAACAGGCCTATCGGTGGCGGTTGGTCTGGGGGTGCCTCATCCTCAGACAGGTCATATTCCTTCTCGCTGTCCTCTCCTAGCAATGGTTCCTCTGAAAGGGACCCCAGGCCCGAGGGGGGCGGTACTGACCACACATTCCTTGCTTGTGATGGTTGTGGAGCATACTGGTGGGCCCCAGTTGCCACTCCCTGTGAATAGACGCTTGCGATGAGTTCTTGCAAGTCTGGTGGCATCTCCTGCCATGTACTCGCCTGAGCCCTTAGCCCCGCTGCCATGGGGGTGAAAGTGGCTGAAGGACCCTGGGACTCTCTTCTGGGGAGTCCAGTTGACCCGGTCCTGGTCCACGAAGTGGTTGGTGAGGGTGCCACAGGAGGCATCGTTATGGACTGCTGGTCTGGGGACCAGTCCCCCTCATATCTGGCTCCAGAAAGGCCAAAGGGAGATAGTGGGGTCAATGGGTCCGGGGTCAAGGCTTGCCTCTGGGTTAATGGAACTGCTGAGGGAGAGGCATGAATGGACGCCTCCAGCCTTTTTTCTAGCGCCTTGATGCGCTTCTCGGCCTCTTTTAGTGAGGAGGCTGAGGCAGGGGAAGTAGAGGCCTTTGATTTTTCTTTGGCCTTCCCTTTGGGCTTGTCTTTGGGCCTAGCCGGGGATGCCGGCTTATCGCTGCCCGGTTGCTCTGCCATCTGTACTCACTCTTGTAGATCTTGCGGTGATCAAGAGAAATCCGATAATCAAGTCAGCAAAAAACGCTTCGTCAGCCCGAAAAAGATGGCGTCGCGCCTTGAGAAGACTCTGCGCCTGCGCTCTGAGGCATAATAGTCTTCTCGCACCCAGCAGCTGCCGGAAATACTTCCGGTTGGCGCCCTTGGGGTAATCGCGCTGACAGCAGCCCCAAAATGGCGCTGCCCAAGCCTTTCGCGGCTTTTTTGTCCTGCCCAGCTTGCCGGCTGTCTCCGGCCGTTCCTGGGTTGCTGCTGCTCCAGCCGCTTCCCCAGCCACGAAATCTGCCGGCTTCTCGGCTCCCGAGCCTTCCTCGCCAACTGCGGTGGCTTGTTTGGGGGCAATCGTGCGCGGCTCCTGCTGGCGGCAGCAGCGACTTCCCGGCCGCCAAACAGCTGATAGGCGCTTCTTCTGCGCTGGCCGTTCTTCTTCTTGGCTCCTCGGATGGAAGCGCCTTCGAGCCTCCCAGTGGGGGGGGCGGACCCCCCCACCTTCGGCTCGCAGCCCTGGTCTGGCCACGGAGGTCAGGGACCCCAGGCTGGGTGTTCCTCTATGGGGTGTTCCCGCAGAGGGAATACAAGACCCCTGAGGAGGAACGTTGGAGGTGCTGCCACCTCCCAGTTTTATTGGCTTGTTTGAAGTGTTTTTGTTTCATCATTGTTATATTACATGCTATTTCTTCCTGGGTAATTAAGTTAATTTTGTGTTTTATTAGATCTCTAGTTTCTTTGTATTCATTATTTATTAAATCTTTCTGACATAATATTTTTGTTTTTCAATTCTTGCTGTAGTTTGTTACATTTTTCTTAATGTTGTCTATTCTTTCTTGCTGTATACGCAATTGTAATGCCTCTTAGATATGCCTTCATTGTATCCCAGACATTTTGTATTGAGGTCTGCACTTCGGGGTTTTCCTTAAAAAAATAGCCTAATTCTTTTTATATCATGTCCAGATATTGCTTTTCTTGGAGAATACTTTAATTTAATGTCCATTTGTTTCTCTTTTTGGTTTTCCCTTTCCATTGCAGAAAGACTGGGTAGTGGTCTGCCCATTTGTTAATCTGTATCTCTGTCTTTGTGGTTTCTGATAATAGTGTTGAATTAGTCCATATCATATCAATCCGGGACCGGGACCTATGTGGATAGGAGTTTAACTTGTACTGTTGACACTTTGGGTTCAATTTCCGCCATATGTCCTGGAGATTGAATTCAATAACCATATCCGTATATGGGGTTGGTAACTGTCTTCTAATATTTTTCTTGCCCATACTCTTACAGTCCATTTTATTGTCCACAATTGCATTAAAGTCACCTAAAATACAAATGTTTTGCCAATTTATTTCATTAATTTTCTTATATAAATTTGAATTTAAAAAAAATTGTTTCTGATTTGGAACATAAATTCCCACCATCAAAATATTTCCCCCTCATTTGTAATATCAATCATTAGGATTCTCCTTTCTTTATCTGCATATCTCAGTTCTGGGTTTAGCCACTCTTTTATATGGAGGAAAAAGTATTTAGTCAGATACCAATTGTGCAAGTTCTCCCACTTAAAAAGATGAGAGAGGCCTGTAAGACCTCACCCATGAGAGACAACATGAGAAAACACATCCAGAAAATCACATTGTCTGATTTTTAATGAATTTATTTCCAAATTATAGTGGGAAATAAGCATTTGGTCACCTACAAACAAACAAGATTTCTGGCTCTCACAGACTGGTAACTTCTTTTTAAAGAGGTTCCTCTGTCCTCCACTCATTACCTGTAGTAATGGCACTTGTTTTAATTTGTTATCAGTATAAAAGGCACCTATCCAGAACCTCAAACTGTCACGCTCCAAACTCCACTATGGTGAAGACCAAAGAGCTGTCAAAGGACCCCAGAAACAAAATTGTAGCCCTGCACCAGGCTGGGAAGACTGAATCTGCAATAGGCAAGCAGCTTGGTGTGAAGAAATCAACTCTGGGAACAATAATTAGAAAATGGAAGACTTACAAGACCATTGATAATCCCCCTTGATCTGGGACTATACGCAAGATCTCATCCTGTGGGGTCAAAATGATCACAAGAACGGTGAGCAAAAATCCCAGACCCACACGGGGGGAATCTAGTAAATGACCTGCAGAGAGCTGGGACCAATGTAACAAATGCTACCATCAGTAACACACTACGCTGCCAGGGACTCAAGATTCTGCAGTGCCAGACATGTCCCCCTGCTTAAGCCAGTACATGTCTGGGCCCGTCTTGTCACGCTGTGTATTGCCAGCCCCAGAGACATTCAGAGACACTCAGTAATTAATTAGTTAACACTGTGTATGTTAGTTAGCTCCACCCATTATGATGTAAAATCCTGCCTGTCATACAAGCATCACTTCATTTCTTCTTCGGAAGAATCCATCTTCCTTCTTAGTCTCCAAAGATGTAGCACGCATCTCAGATTCCTGAAACAGGGATTAGCTATTTTCTTTATTTTTTCTTAATAAAAGTAACTTTTTTGAAAGCTGTTTCTGTACCTTAATCCATCGCCTCCAGATTTGATTTATTATAGTCCACGTGGGCTGTAATTTATCTACTAAATCTGACATGGTAGCAGAGGATGGTTGATTTTAAATAAAAGCTACCGGTTTTTTTTGTAATGCCGGCTAAAAGAAAGAAAAGACTCTTCTCAGTCTTTTATTGACCAGATCTCAAATGAGCAGTTTGCCGACCTGATGGATCTTATCCACACTTCTAAAGAGAAAAGAAACATCGTCATGGAAGAGCAGAGATCTGTTCAAAGAATGGAACAGACAGGCTCTCAAGAAACCGTAAGTGCTCAAGTTTTCTTATTAAAAGAGGGGGAAGAAGTGATTTATGGTCAAACGGCCATAAACACTTCAGAGCCTGCCGGCCATAAATTTTGTGAGGAAAGTAATTTAGAAGAACCCACACTGGTTCAGTCTGAATCTCCTAGCATGGGCTTTTCTCAAAGCACTCAGTCTTCTCAGCCCCCCTTAAAGGCTAAAGCCAAAAGAAAGCATTGTGATGAGAGAAAGTCTCTAGAAGCTCTACCAGGAGCCGTGAATCACTTTCTGATTCAGACAAAGTGAGTGCTATGATTTCTCAGCTTGAACAGTCCATTCAGGACATCCAATCCTATTGCGCCCATTTAGATGACCTTGGAGATTCCCTAACAATAAAACAGAAACAGATACATGATAAATGCATGGATGATCTTTTTGCTTATAGAGAAGAATTAAAAGAACTCAGAGGAATTCAAATGAATATTTTAAGAAGTGAGTTCGCAGTTTTTTCTATTAAAGAAACCGCGCATGTGCAGGAATGCGAAACTGATGATAAGGCCACGTCTGCAAGCCAGGCAGTGGAAATTTCCAAAGGAATGTCTCTGTCTCCTGATAAGTAAATTCCAGAAGAGGCCCTAAGGGGGGCCCATTCTACCCAAGCATTCAAAGAAGTAGAAACTCTCAAAAGTTATCCTGCAGCGGCCTCTAGTGGATTGCATGATTTTAAATTTAAGTCAATGGCTGGTTTTAAGTATTTTTGTCAGAAATTTCAGGATTAAAGGAGGCGTATGAGAATAATTGTGTTTAATCAACCTGCTGTCAAACTACAAGCATCGCAGGCAAGCCAAGCTGCACAGATGCAGCAGGACCAGCGCTCACAAATTCCAGCTCGTCCTGCACAGCAACAGGGCCAACCACCTTTGCCAGTCCAACCACCATTGCCAGTCCAGGCGCCTCAGCCAGTCCAAGCGCCACCAGTTCCAGTACCCCAGGTACTGCAACCAGCAGCCGTGCCAGCTGCATCTACAAGGCAAGCAATCATCTTAGCAACGTTGAAAGGTGAGTCAAGATTAAAAAGTAATGGACAAAAATATAAAACCTGGCTACATGAGATAAGATTGATTTTAATTGCTCAACAGGTGGATCATATGGCTTTTGATCCCCCAATTAGACAATGGACTGAGGAAGAAAGGGAATCAAATATTCGCGCTACTCTTCTTATTCTTATGTCTTTGGACTCCGATTTGTCAGTCAGATTCCCACATGATATTGCTGCATATGAATTATTAGAGTCCTTAGATGAATTGTGTAGACCAGTTTCAGAAGAGGGAACATACCTGTTGTTATCTGAACTTTTTTCTGCAAAATTAAAGCCTGGAGAGAATATTGCTCCACATTTATCTAAGATGTTAGCAATGCAAAAGGATTTAATAGAGAGAGGCTATAACATTGATCCAATGCAAGTAAATGCTGCTATAATAAATTCTCTCAATCATGAATGGAAAGAAGCCGTCTTCAAATACAATAGCATCCCGTTAGCCCAACGAACTATCCCGAGACTCTGTAAGCTGTTAACTGAAAAAGAAGGGCTCATGCACACTAGACTCAGAGCTACACCGTCTGCATACAAACCTACATCGGGTAGAAGCTATCAACAAAAGGGCTACACTTTGAGATGTTCACGCCAGAATCAGCCTAAGAGAGATGACTTGCAACGCTCTCAATCCAATGATCCTCAAACTTCTCAATCTGGCGATTTTCATTCTCCTTCATATCCTACTCCACCCAGAGGAACACATTCAAGAGGCTCCAGAAGCCGAGGCTCCAGCAATTCCAGATCATTGCAACGAGATTCAAAAGGTGAGAGATGTTCTTATGTCAATTCTTTCCTCCTGAACAGTGTTCCAGAAAAGAGTCCACAGTATGACATTCGACACTTATGGACATTAGACAGCGGAGCAGCCGTTCACATCGTCTACCAGAAGGAACTTTTCACAGAATTTCATAAGACTGACATCAAAGAAGTGCATGCTGTTTCCGACCACTTGTGCAAAGTCAAAGGAGAAGGAACTGTCTACATAAAAGAATTGGACAAATTCATCTCACGTGTCTTATACGTTCCAAGTGCTACAAGCAACACATTTAGTGTGTACCGCCTGAATGAAGACTTAGGGTCTGAAGTGATTCATAAACTAACAGAAGCTTGCATCGTGAAAGATGGCAAAGTTCTTGCTACCGGTGTTCCTATTAGGGGTGTTTATTACTTAAAGCCAAATCCTCCTGCAAATGTTGATGTAAGTATAAAAGTTCCAAAGAGCGAAGGCACAGGTCCAGAGAGAAAACCTGTTGCCACTATAGATACAAAGGCTCCTAAAGCCAATGAGGTTCAAGAGGTTCCCAATGATGTTTCAAATGTTAAACCTGTATTAACAAACAAATCTTTTCATTCCAGGTGTGTTCATAGATGGCACCGTCGTTTGGGCCATGCATCTTATCCAGTTTTAGCGAAGATGCCTGAATATGTAAATGGTTTTAAAGTTGATAGTGATTGCAAAGTTCATTTAGACTGTAAGATTTGTAACTGCGAAGTCGAAGGCAGCTCCCATTACCAAACATGCCACACATTTGTCTACATGCATTTTTGATTTGGTCCATACCGACATTGTCGGTCCATTTCAGCCTAGTAAAGGTAACTGTAAGTATTTCTTGACTATTGTTAATAGTTATTCTAGATATGGTTTTGTGTTTCTAATGGAACAAAAATCTGAGGCCTTTCAGATCTTTAAAGACTTTGTTGCAGAAGTACTTACGCAATATGATGTCCGGATCAGAAGAATACAAAGTGATCGTGGTGGAGAATTAATGTCCCAGCAGTTCCAAGGATGGATGAAAAGAAATGGGATCCGTCATCAAGCGTCAGCACCTTTCCCCCCCCAGCTTAACGGGATTGCAGAATGTCGCCAGGGGGTCCTACAGACTATGTTTTGTTGCCTTCTAGAGGATGCTGACATGGACAATCTATATTGGGGCGAAGCACTCAGGTATGCCAATTATATTGTTAACCGTACATGGAGAAGTGTTATACAACAGACTCCTTACTACTTGCTTCATGCAAAGGAGCCTGATATTAAAAACCTCCACATTTTTGGCTCATATGCTACGGTTAACATTCCACTAGCCACGGTTAACATTCCACTAGCTCAAAGAAGAAAAGGAGGTCCAGTGTCAGAGAGACTGAGATTTATAGGTTTTGATGAGTAAATATACAAAGCAAGACTAGTAGCACAAGGGTACTCACAGGTGTATCCTGAAGACTACACAGATACATTTTCACCCACAGTTAAAAATGAAAGTGTCAAAATTGCCCTAACTACAGCTATTGCCTTGAACTTAGAAGTTTTCCAGTTTGATGTCGAGACTGCCTATTTGAATGCTGATCTAAATGAAGAGATCTATGTGAAAGGTGCACCCGGGTTCAAGGATCGAGAAGGGGGTGTCTGGTACCTGCAGAAAAGCCTTTATGGTTTGAAATAGTCTGCTCTCATGTGGCACCGATGTCTCATAGAGAAACTAAATTCAATGGGCTTTATTAAGTCCGACTCTGATGAATGCGTGTTTACAAAAGGGCAAGGTAAAGTTTATGAAATTATTCTTGTTTATATTGATGATATTGTTTACATTGGTCCTAACAAATGTATGAGTGAAATTTTTGCCAAAGGTCTAGAAAGACATTTTACTTTGAAAAGCTTAGGGCATATTCATGATTATCTAGGAGTTCAGATTAAAAAAACTGAGAAGGGGTTTTGCCTCTCACAAGAAAGCAAGGTTGACCAACTTATATATAATTGTAACATGTCTGATGCACATCCATGTCATTCTCCTATGCAAACTGATTTTTACAGGTTGACTCAACAAGAGTATCCTCCATTTGCAGACCAAATGCTTTATCGGTCAGTAATTGGGTCATGATTATATATCAGCAGTTGGACAAGACCCAACATTTCACTGAGTGTGAATCTTTTGTCAAGATATGTTGGCAAAGCAACTATGTTCCATTGGACATGTATAAAGAGACTACTGAGATACATGAAGTATACAAAGGACATGAAGTTGTTTCTAGAGCCGAAACACGATAAGTATCCTGAATTGATTTGTTATGCAGATGCTGACTGGGCAGGTGATATAGAAACACGAAAAAGTACTTCTGGTTATATAATGTTTTTGAATGGTTGTCCAATTTATGGGAAAGTTAGAAAACAGAAGTTTATTTCTTGTTCCTCCACTGAAGCTGAATAGGCTTGTGTTTCTGATTGTTGTAATGCTTTAACCAATGTTTCTGCTCTCGTTGATAGTATTTGGGGAAATCCCATGAAACCAATTGTTGTTATGGAGGATAATGTTTCAGTCACGTTCATAGCTGAAACGGAATATGTTGGAGCTCGTTCACGGCACATCGACATAAGATATAAAAATACAAGAGAATACGTAAAACAAGGATTCGTGAAAATACAATATGTGCCCACAACTGAACAGATTGCTAACTTGCTGAATAAACCACTACCAGCTGATCAACATGAATACCTATCCAAGAAAATGTGCCTTATGTGAACCAATGTCCCTGATGACTGCCAAAGAAGGGGTGTCACACTGTGTATTGCCAGCCCCAGAGACATTCAGAGACATTCAGTAATTAATTAGTTAACACTGTATATGTTAGTTAGCTCCACCCATTATGATGTAAAATCCTGCCTGTCATACAAGCATCACTTCCTTTCTTCTTCGGAAGAATCCATCTTCCTTCTTAGTCTCCAAAGATGTAGCATGCATCTCAGATGCCTGAAACAGGCATTAGCTATTTTCTTTATTTTTTCTTAATAAAAGTAACTTTGTTTGAAAGCTGTTTCTGTACCTTAATCCATCACCTCCAGATTTGATTTATTATAGTCCACGCGGGCTGTAATTTATCTACTAAAGCTGACACATCTGAAGTTTGCTAGAGAGCATTTGGATGATCCAGAAGAGTATTGGGAGAATGTCATATGGTCAGTTGAAACCAAAGTAGAACTGTTTGGTAGAAACACAACTCGTCGTGTTTGGAGGAGG
Organism: Erythrolamprus reginae; assembly: GCF_031021105.1. NCBI lineage: Eukaryota > Metazoa > Chordata > Lepidosauria > Squamata > Dipsadidae > Erythrolamprus > Erythrolamprus reginae. Next base: position 76,804,673 of record NC_091953.1, read on the forward strand.
AAGAATGCTGAGTTGCATCCCAAAAACACCATACCTACTGTGAAGCATGGGGGTGGCAACATCATGTTTTCGGGCGGTTTCTCTGCAAAGGGACCAGGACGACTGATCCATGTACATGAAAGAATAAATGGGGCCAAAATACAAGGAATTACTCACAAGGCCAATATAACCAATTGTCATTTAGAAGCGATCACAGACCGTTCCAGGTTAGATCATAGAGGTTACCACCAGACAAGACGCCCTTTTAGGGGCAGTGGAGAGGATTCAAATGCACCAAGTGACTCAGCCGCACTGCAACCCATAGGAGGCAAGCTGCTTCGCTTCAGTACCTCCTGGCGGTACACATCTTCTGACAAATGGGCACTAGCCACGGTTTCACAAGGACTGCATCTGGAATTCCTCCAGCCCCCACCCAATCGTTTCCTACACTGCCCAGTGATCCGAGACTCTCAAAAGAGAGCACAATTATGCCAAGACATTGCACACCTCTTGGACATTCAGGCTATAGAGAGGGTGCCCCGTCACACCGAGGGCACAGGATTCTATTCAGTAGTCCATAGTGCCCAAGGCTTCCGGAGGCTGCAGAATGATCCTCAACTTGAAACAGTTGAACACTTTCACACGTTACAGAAGGCTCAGGATGCACTCTCTCCAAACGATCTTAGCATCAATTCATCCACAGGACCTTCTTACGTCCATAGATTTAAAGGAGGCTTACCTCCACGTTCCCATTTACCAGGCACAATGGAAGTTCCTGCGCTTTTGTCTGGAAGGGAATCACTACCAGCATCGGGTCTTGCCCTTTGGCCTTTCATCGGCCCCTCGGACATTCACAAAGTTACTAGATGTCCTGACAGCCAACCTCCGATCTCGATCCATCCGTTTGATGGCCTATTTGGACGACATAATTATACTGTCCAAGTCCCCATCTCGGACGAAGGAGGACTTGGCCCTAACCATACAGACACTGGAGACACACGGTTTCACCATCAACAAGGAAAAGAGCCACCTTCTTCCCTCAACCCAGTTATTGCACCTGGGTTCCATCATAAACACAGTATCGGGTTCCGTGTCTCTGTCCCCAGAAAGACAAGCCAACATCCGTCATTTGATTTCCAGACTCCAACACCAGAGACAAGTTCCTCTCTCACTGCTGTCCAAGATACTTGGAACCTTGGTGTCACCCATAGGCATTGTGCCATGGGCCCGACATCACATCCGGGCCTTACAGTGGTTCCTCCTCCCTGCACAGAGGGCCAAGATGAGTCACTCTCACAGGCGGGTCAGTCTTCCTCAAGAGGTCAGAGAATCGTTGAAGTGGTGGATATCTCCAGCCCTACTTCAGGGGCCCTCCTTCTGCACACAAGATCGCGTCATTTTTACCACAGATGCAAGCCTCTCGGGCTGGGGGGCACACATTGGACCTCACATGACTCAAGGACTCTGGGCCGCAGAGGATTTGGCCCCAGTCAATATCAACTTCCTCGAGCTCAAGGCAGTGTTCCTTGCCCTCCAAGCCTTTTTCCCTCTAGTTTCGGGCAGACATGTGTTGGTCTTAACAGACAACGTCGCGATCAGGGCCCACCTAGACCATCAGGGGGGCACGAAGTTGCAGCACCTTATGAAGGAGACCACAAATCTTTTCAACTGGGCCGAGATTCATCTGGCGTCCTTGACAGCAGAACAGCCGGAACCAGCAACACACAAGCAGACTGGTTAAGCAGGCAGATCCTGGATCCCTCAGAGTGGAGGCTGGACCCGGACCTTTTGCAGCAAATAGTTCTTTGATTTGGGACTCCATTAGTGGACCTTTTTGTGACCCATATCAATGCCCAACTCCCGAGATTTTACTCCCGGTTCCCTTTGCCGAAGGCAGAAAAGGTCAATGCTCTACTATCTTCCTGGCCCCAGGGCCTTTTGTACGCATTCCCCCCGATGAGTCTCATACAGAGGGTAGTGGACAAAATACTGAAAGAACGAGCGGAAGTACTAATGGTGGCTCCCCACTGGCCACGCAGGCCATGGTTCTCAGATCTAGTAGCCCTGTCAGTATCTCCCCCGTGGAGGATTTGGTTAGTTCCCCTTATATTCCCTTATCTAGGTCATTAATGAAGATATTAAAGAGTACTGGGCCTAGGATGGAACCTTGTGGTACTCCACTGCTTACTTCTCTCCATGTGGATTTGAACCCTTTGAGGACTACTTGTTGGGTATGGTTGGTCAGCCAGTTGTTAATCCACCTGGTTGTGTAGCTGTCTATTCCACTTTTTTTTAAGCTTGTGGAGAAGTAGGTTGTGACCCACTTTGTCAAATGCTTTGCTGAAGTCCAAGTATACTATTCCACTGTGTTTCTCTGGTCTATTAATTTGGTCACAATGTTGAAGAATGAAATGAGATTGGTTTGGCATGATTTGTTCTTAACAAACCCATGTTGGCTGTTGGTTATTACTTTGTTTGTTTCTAAGTGGTGGCAAATCTGTTTCTTAATTATTTTTTCCAGTATTTTCCCAAGTATTGATGTTAAGCTGATTGGTCTGCAGTTACCTGGGTCTGGGTTTTTTTTTGCTTTTTTTGTAGATGGGGACTACGTCAGCTCATTTCCAGTCTTCAGGTAGTTCTCCTGTGTTCCAGCATTTTTGGAAGATGTGATGCAGTAGTTCTGAAATGATGTCTGCTAGTTCCTTTAGGACTCTGGGGTGTAGTCTATCAGAGTTGCACTTTCGGAAGCTAGCCAGCCCAAGCAGCAAACTAACCCAAACAGCTAATCAACCCAAACAGCCAGCCACAGACCAGTAGATATGGAGTTGAAGTCTTCAATGAAACACAGCAGCAGTAGGAAGTCTTGGAAAAATATATTTACTTCTTATTTACACTAACTGTCTTCTACTTTACATTATACTAGTACATACATTACATTAGTATCTCACTACAACTATCTCAATTACAATAACTCACAGAAACCAATGAATCAATACAGCAACTTCAGAGCACACTTCACACAGACCAGGATCAGATATCAGAGAGAGCGCGAACAAACAGCAAAACAGCGAGCAAAAATCTCTTGCATATTTAAATACTTTTCAGCTGATGAGGTTGCTGCATGCTTAATTGCCTCAGAATGACTCAGCATCCTCTACATAGGCCTTCCTTCTACATTGAGATATTACCTCAGGATATGCTTAATCCTGACACCCCTTCTAATATCTTAATGCAATGATACACAACTTGTTTATCATCTTATGTTTCACATCCAACATTTTCATTGTTACATTTACTTTCTTCATATATTTTCTTAATTATTTCAATTTTAATCCCTCCAGATTATACAAATTGTTTCGCATTCTGCAATTTAACTTCAATATACTGTTTTCACTTTGTTGGCATCCTGTACTTTCACTTACCTTAACAATTATACAATCTTTATCTTTTACCTTAATACAATCTTTGTTTCCTGGTTTTTACCATGTCAATATTGAACTAATGCCTTACATATCACAAGTCTGTTTACCTTACATGACTTGTTTAGGACATTAAATACCTGCATGATTAATGAATCATCTTTTGCACATACAGATATATCATCACCATATACAATAATCATTATTTGATTCTTTCCACCATCCTTGGTGTATACACACGAATCAGCTGTGCTGCACCTAAACTCCATTTGGATTAATTTTTCATCTATTCATGTATTCCAACTCTTAGGGAACTTCTTTAAGCAATATAGAGCTTTGCTCAATCTATACACTTTAGAACTGTCCTTCAGTTCAAAACCAGGTGCTTGTTTGACATATACATCTTCTTTCAAATCAGCATTTAAATAAGCACATTCTAAATCAAACTGTTTCACTTTGAAACCTTTTTGCATCTCCAATGCTAACATACTTTTTATGGTTTCTTCTTTAGCTGTGGATGAATGCTTTTGGATAAATCCCTTCACTACAAGTCTTGCTCTGTATTTCTTACTTCCATCAGGCATTGACTTCAACCTGTACACCCATTTTGAACCAATTACTTTTCTGTCCTTGGGTACACCAACAATATCAAACACATTTTGCTTCTGCAATATCTCAAATTCATCCTTCATTGCTATTTTCCATCTTTGAACTTCTTCTGGTGGCTTCTTTAACATTTCATTATAACTTTCTGGCTCACCTAACACACTATATACATAAACACTGTGTGTATAACCAAACCTATCTGGAGGCTTCCCAATATTAGATCTTTCAGACCTTCTTGGTAGCACTCTTTCCTCACTAATAACCTGTATTTCCTCAGGCTCTACTATCTGTTCTTCTTCATTAACTTCACATTTCACACTGCTTTCTACTTGTGGCCTATCCTTAACATCACTTTGCCTTGACTCTGTTGGCTTATTCTCCAAAAATATCTCCATATTGGAGTGAATCCTTTCCCAATTACAGTGGTACCTCGTCTTACGAATGCCTCTACTAACGAACTTTTTGAAATATGAACCCGGTGTTTAAGATTTTTTTGCCTCTTCTTCTGAACTATTTTCACTTTACGAACCCGAGCCGCTGTCGCTGGGATGTCCCGCCTCTGGACTTCCATTGCCAGCCGAAGCGCTGGGATTTCCCTGAGCCTCTCCTCGCTGGGAATCCCCGCCTCCGGACTTCCATTGCCAGCCGAAGCGCCCGTTCTGGCGTTGCTGGGATTCCCCTAAGGTTCCCCTCGCTGGGATTCCCTTCATTTTTGCCGGCACTGCTTTGAATCCCAGCGAGGGGAGGCGAGGGGAAATCCCAGCAATGCAAGAACGGGCGCTTCGGCTGGCAACGGAAGTCCAGAGGTGGGGTTTCCCAGCGAGGGGAGGCTCAGGGGAATCCCAGCAATGCAAGAATGGGCGCTTCAGCTGGCAATGGAAGTCCGGAGGTGGGGATTTCTTTTCTACTTACGAACCTGGTCACGGAACGAATTAAGTTCGTAAGATGAGGTACCACTGTACTATGTTTCTCAAAATTGGCACTTCTAGAAATCATAACTCTACCATAAGTTATGGGAAATCTGTAAACTTTAGACTGTTCATCATATCCCACAAATCTTAATTTCTTCCATTTTGGCTGTCCTTTTAATCTCTGCTCCTCAGGTATCAACACATAAGCATAAGAACCAAAAATCCTTAAGTGTTGCAAATTGGGATTTTTCCTATAAAATTTATAATATGGAGTCTGATTAATTACTGAACTCCATGTCCTATTAATTAGGTAGGTAGCTGTATTTACAGCCTCAGCCCAAAAATGAAATGGTAAATTCGTGTCTGTCAATAAAGTGTCTCTCATAACATTCAACACTCCTATTTTCCTCTCTATAATCCCATTCTCTGCAGGGGAGTAGGGATTAGATTTTTTAAAGTGTTCGGAAACTTCAGATCGTGCAGAATGCAGCTGCGAGAGCTATCATGGGCTTTCCTAAATATGCCCATGTCACACCAACAGTCCGCAGTCTGCATTGGTTGCTGATCCGTTTCCGGTCACAATTCAAAGTGTTGGTTTTGACCTATAAAGCCCTTCATGGCACCGGACCAGAATATCTCCGGGACCGCCTTCTGCCGCACGAATCCCAGTGACCAGTTAGGTCCCACAGAGTTGGCCTTCTCCGGGTCCCGTCAACTAAACAATGTCGTTTGGCGGGACCCAGGGGAAGAGCCTTCTCTGTGGCAGCCCCGACCCTTTGGAACCAACTCCCCCCAGATATCAGAGTTGCCCCCACCCTCCTAGCCTTTCGTAAGCTCCTTAAAACCCACCTCTGTCATCAGGCATGGGGGAATTGACATTTTCCCTCCCCCTAGGCTTATAAAATTTATGCATGGTATGCTAGTATGTATGATTGGTTTCTAAATTGGGTTTTTTTAAATTAACTTAAATATTAGATTTGTTTACATTGTATTATTATTGCTGTGAGCCGCCCCGAGTCTGCGGAGAGGGGTGGCATACAAATCTGATTAAATAAATAAATTAGTCATTCTATGTATGATCCCTCTTACTTCAAGCTATCTTGTAAACTGTAAACGAACAAACTCACCACCTCTGTCTGTTTGCAGCTTTCCAACCTTGTAATTAAACTGTCTCTCAATCCTATTCACCCATTCCCTAAACTTTCCAAATACCTCACTCTTGTACTTCAATAATATACAAAATGTATATCTAGTAATATCATCCACAAGTATAAACACATCCTTAGCACCTCCTTGACTGGATTTAAATGGGCCAGACAAATCTCCATGTACCAACTCAAATGGTCTCTTTGTTACGCGTATGCTAAACTTTGGAATAGGGTATCTTTTTACATTACTGTAAATTGAGCAGTGTAGAAATCTGGTGCAGCTTTTTACCTTTAAACCACAACTCAGTTACGTTTTTCACAGCACCAAAATTAGCATGACCTAACACTCTATGGTAATAGTGGATACAATTGTCATGTAAAGGTTGGATTACAACGCATGTAGCTTTTCCCTTTATATTCTTATTCTTCATTACATACAATATGCAGTATCTTCCAATTTTCCTTCAGGACAAACCACATTATTTTTTAAAATAGAACATACATTTTCATAAAAGTTACATAACCTTCAACAGCCAACAGTCCTACACTTAGCAAACAAAACTTAAGTGTAGGTACACAAATTACATTATCAATTGTTTTGCCTAAACATGAAACATATGCTGAACCCAATACAGTGGTACCTCTACTTAATAACGCCTCTACTTAAGAAGTTTTCTAGATAAGAACTGGGTGTTCAAATTTTTTTTGCCTCTACTTAAGAACCGTTTTCTACTTAAGAACCCAAGCCCAGAAAAATTTTCCAGGAAATTTGAAAGCGTCACGAAAGCTCAGCCAGTTTCCTGCCATTCTCCCTTTAATCCCAGCCATCTGGGCTGCTAGAGAAGCCTTTTGGTGGCGCTTAAGGAGGCTTTGGCAGTCCAGAGCAAATGGGTGCTTAGACAGGGAATAAACTTCTGCCAGCGCCCAGAGAAAAGAAACACTCCCTTCATTCTGGGCAGCTGAAGAGTCACCACAGCAAAGGAAATGCACCGGCTACAAAGCGAGCGAGCGAGAGGAGAGCCCTTCAGCATGGGAAGGGAAAAGCCACAGTTAACAGCAGCAGTAGCCAGTGTATGGGAGGCAGCCTTGTGCCGGGTGTATTGGAGGTGCATGCTCCTCCTTGCCACCTCAGAATCTCTCTCTTTTTTTTAAGCTTAAAAGTTTTGGATTTTTTTGAATCCCCTCACCTCATCTTCTTCCTTCGGCAGTGACTCCCCTCCTCTTCCTCTTGTTCTTCCTTCTTGTCCCACCCAATTTCTGAGCTTTTATTTCTTTCCTAATGGGTTTCCATGCATTATTTGCCTTTACATTGATTCCTATGGGAAAAATTGCTTCTACTTAAGAACTTTTCTACTTAAGAACCTGGTCACAGAACGAATTAAGTTCTTAAGTAGAAGTACCACTGTACTTGTACTTTTGACTCTGTACTATCAGCCAAACTAACATGGCTTATCTGTGAAGACTTTAAACCACCATGTAAAAAGTTTTTATTGTTGACTATCTGTTCAGAACACGCCAAATCCAGGATCCATTTCGCTTCTTCCTGAAGACCTTTGTCTGACACCAGCATTGCTGAACTGTCTTTCTTGGCTACGTCAACATGCCCTTTCTTAGTTGTAAACTTCTGCTTTTTTCCCCTGCTGAAGAAATTCTTGGCTACATGTCCATTTCTGCCACAAGTAAAGCATTTTATTACTGCAATGTGCTCATTACTCTTTTTAACAGCCCCTTCTTGACTCTCGGCCATAAACTGTCTTTGTTTATCACAATCCATAAACTTGGAAGTCACAAAGTGTAAAATCAAGGAACTTTCGGATACGCTTTGAATACTCAACACAAATTGTTCCCAACTTTTATCTAATGATGATAGCAATATACAGTAAATGCTTTATGATCCTCTGGAAAATTCAGACCACGAGAGTGCAATTCTGCAAACAACATTTTCATGTTAGTTAAATGTTCATTTATACTTTGTCCCTGCTTTAGCTTCATATTAAACAAACGTAGAGTCAAAACAACCTTGGCACCAGCTGTGTCTCTCTGATTTAACTCCTTAAATCTTTGCCACAAGCCCCTTCCTACATCACACAGGCCTCTTCCTACTTAGAAACAGTTCTCTTTAAACAATTCTTCTGCAATTCACCAAGCTCTGTCTCTTACAGAAATTTGGCTTGCCAAACTGTAACTTTTGCTTGTAGTTAACTCTCACCAGTACTGGCCACCAATCCTGGCTTCCACCAATCCTGGTCTTCTTACTTCTTCTCCAGCACAGGAACTCAGAAACACTTTGTCTTCACTCTGGGCTAGCATGGTTAATTGGTTTTAAACCTGGCTAGTATGATATGGGCTTAAACCTGGTTACTCTGGACCTAATCCTGGCCTGCTCTGGACCCATAACCTATCAGAGCTGCACTTTCGGAAGCTATACAGCCCAACCAGCAAACCAGCCCAACCTGCCAGCCACAGACCAGTAGATATGGAGTTGAAGACTTCAATGAAACACAGCAGCAGTAGGAAGTCTTGCAAAAATATATTTATTTCTTATTCACACTACTAACTGTCTTCTACTTTACATTACACTAGTACATACATTACACTAGTATCTCACTACAATTATCTCAGTTACAATAACCACAGGAACCAACTAATCAATACAGCAACTTCAGAGCACACTTCACACAGAGCAGGATCAAATATCAGAGAGAGAGCAAACGAACAGCAAAACAGTGAGCAGAGAGCTCGCATATATATTTTTCACCTGATGAGGTTGCTGCATGCTTAATTGCCTCAGAATGACTTAGTATTCTCTACATAGGTCTTCTTTCTGCATTGAGATATTACCATCTGGTCCTGGTGATTTGTATTCATTAAGTTCAGACAGGTGGTCTCTTACTGTATTTTTGCTTATATTGAATTTCATTTCGACTCTTTTTTTTGCAGTTGTGTTATTGGTTAGTTGATCTGCAGTTTCTTTTTGTGTGAAGACTGATGCAAAGAATGTGTTAAGTAGCTCTGCCTTTTCTTTATTGTCTTCTCTTTTTAGTGGACCAACTGTCTCTTTTTTTTTTCTTTTTTTTTATGTGTTGGAAAAACCTTTTTTAGTTATATTTGACCTTTGTTGCAAGTCTTTGTTCATTCTGAGTTTTTGCCGTTCTGATTTTTTATTTGCAGATTCTGGCTGTCTGTTGGTACCTGCCTAAATTATATGTCCCTCTTTCCATTTTTCATTTTTGTCTCTTTTTTTTCCATTCAATTTTTCAGTGAGGTCTTTGCGTAGCCATGCTGGTTTCCTTTTGGATTTATTGTTTTTCTTTCTCATTTGAATTGTGCTGTCCTGGGCTTTTATGAGTGTGTTTTTCAGAGTCTGCCAAGCCTCTTGAGTAGTTTTACTCTTAAGGAATTTCATCCAAGGGACCTTTCCCAGGTTTTCTATGAATTTATTGAAACCAGCTTTTCTAAACTCTGGGTTTTTGCTGTTGTTGTGTTAAATTGTTTGTGTTTGTATTGTGAGGCAAAGAACCCCAATTATACCTACCAACTGATGGGGACCAAGCTTTCTGAAACAACCCAAGAAAGGGATATTGGGCTTTTGGTGGACAGCTCAATGAAGATGTCAACCCAGTGCGCAGCAGCAGTAAAAAAAAAGGAAATTCCATACTTGGCATGATTAGGAAGGGAATCAAAAATAAGTCAGTAAGTGTTGTATTGCCACACTTGGAGTACTGTGTACAGTTCTGGTCACTGCACCTCAAGATGGATATAATGAAACTAGAAAAGGTGCAAAAAAAGGGCAACAAGTATGATCAAGGAAATGGAGCACCTCCCTTATGAAACCAGGTTGCAACGCATTGGTCTCTTCAGCCTTGAAAGATGGCGTTTAAGGGATGACTTGATCAAAGTGTATAAAATCATGCATGGGATAGAAAAGGTAGATAGAGAAAAATTCTTTTCTCTATCACACAATACTAGGACGAGGGGGCACTCATTTAAGATCATAGGTAAGAAAGTGAGGACAAATAAAGGGAAATATTTTTTCACCCAGAGGGTCGTTGGTTTATGGAATTCACTTCCAGAAGAGGTCATGACAGCTTCAAGGCAGGATTAAACAGATTCATGGATGCCAAGTGTATCAGTGGTTATTGAAACGGATGTCCATGTGCCACCTCTATGTTGGTTGAGGCAGGCAGGATTCCCTTGAGTACCATTTGTTGGGGGTCAAGGAAAAGTAAGGGTCGGAAGGCTTTGCGCATGCGTCCAGAGTAGACGCTCCCACGGAACGCTCTCCAGATGTGATTAGAGAAAACAAATCTTAACCTTCAACAGCCCTCTCAAGCTAAGTGAAAGCGAATTAAGAGGTAGAGAACTTGAAAGAGACTTGGAAAACCTGCTTGGATCAGCTAAAAAGAGGAGTTATAGACCAGAACTTCACTGTTAAAAAAGTGAGTAAAACGACAAAGGGAAATGGCGACTATCCCAGATCTAGGGGGAAAAATGGATACACTCCTCCAGGCATTTGCAAACATAGGGCAACAACTTAAAGAAATGCAACTAGCCATGCCAAAAATGACAAATGGCATGAATGAACTGAAAGTTCAATCCAAAGATCAGGAGATAAGGATCTTGAGACTGGAGGCTGATAGGAAAAAACAAGAGCAGCGTATAAACAACCTAGAGGACTGGCAGAGGAGATCAAACTTACGATTGAGGGGTTTTAAGCAGGATTTTGGTGAAAATAAGAAATTAATCCAATTGATTTACCAATGGTTCCTGGAAAGCAAAATTACAGTGGACTTGGATGAAATTGAAAGAGTCCATTGGGTTTACGGTCCTCGGAATTTAGCCAATCAAAAAGATATTGTGATAAGATTTGCCTTGGAGCGGAGAGCTGTGGAAGTTTTTACACAGCTCAAACAGACTCCAAATCTCCATTACAAAGGCTCTCCTGTCCGTGTCTTGAAAGATCTGTCTGCTCAGACGCTGCTGGCAAGAAATCAGATGAGACCAGTGACGAATATGCTTCATCAGAATAATCTGCGTTACACATGGAAATTTCCAGCCACGATCCTGATCTTCAAAGATGCCAAGACTTATTTTGCGAGTTCCCTGGAAGAAGGAATGCAAATGCTTCGACAGCTGGGAATAAATTCGGATATAAATCAGCACGCAATGTCAACAAAGGACACAATTAGAGCTGAAGGGGGAGAAGCAACGGGAGAAGCGATTCCTCTGTTATCTACAGGAGATCCTAGCAGCCAAGAGAAGGAGGAAAGAATCATTGCATTAGAAAAGGAACTAGCTTTACTCCGAGAGAAGGAAAAGAAGGAGGAGGGGCGCGTCACGCGCCAAAAGAAGAAATAAGAAATAAGTACTGTATTGTATAATTGGTGTTGTTGTTCCCAGCTGACTAACTTTTTGGGTATTCTTTTCCCTTCAATATTTAAAGGAAGGAATAGGGGTGGTGGTTGAGGGTTACTATTTGATTCTTAAAGGAGTATTTTTGTTAGAGCGTACTAGAGGGATAGCAAAGCCATGGGTGCCTCTCGGAGCCAATGGAGATTTCTTCCATTGATTCCCCCCTGGGGGAATGTTGAGGGAGGGGCACTTGGGTGGGGGTTTAAGATTACAAATGAAGAATCTTCCAATATGCTTCGCTTTACAGAGGAGAGAAACATAACTAAAAGGAATGGGTGAAAAAGTTTTGATGTCATTAAATGTGAATGGAATGTCGTCACAGATTAAACGTTATAGAATCATGAAACTGGCTAGGGATAAAAAAGTAGACTTTCTATTTTTATCAGAAACACATAAAGGGAGAAAAAGAGATGATAAATTAACGAACTGTAAGGATTGGGGAGGGATATATGAGTCCAGAAGCAATAATAATAAAAGTAAAGGAGTCGCAATATTAATAAATAAAAGAGTTCCCTTTGAATTGACCCAGACTAAAAGGGACAAGGAGGGAAGGATGTTATTTGTTAAAGGAAAAACAAATAATAAGGTAATAACATTAGCAGTAATTTATGCCCCAAATGTAAACACAAAGCAATTCATATTAAATACAAAACGTAAATTGAATAACTTTGCAGAAGGTACAGTGATTTTGGCAGGTGATTTCAATATTGAACTGATAGCAGGGAAACAGGGAAAAAATAATTTGCCTTTAAATAAATTAGGTATGATGGATCTTCATGCCGAAGCGACAAATAGAGCCACGTTTTATTCAGCTAGGCATAATAAGTTTAGCTGTATCGACTATATATTAATGAACAAAACCGGAAATGCATATCTTAAAAGAGCTGAAACTGAAAGCATTTGGTTATCAGACCACGCCCCATTATTAGCAGTAATTGTATTTGACTCAAACAATAAACAAAAAATATGGAGATATAATCCTATTGTGTCAGGAAGAGAAGAAAATAAATTGAAACTCCAAAAAGAATTGATTGAATATTTTAAAATAAATGATACGGGAAATATGAAGCAATCAATAATTTGGGATGCACATAAGGCCTTTACGAGAGAGAATTGTATCAGTACCGAAATTTATATTTAAAAAAATGTGAGACAGAAAGGAAAAAATTAATTAAAGATATTGAGTTAACTCAAGAAAGATTGAAAAGTACAAGAAATAGGGAGTGGAATAATTTATTAAAAATTAAAAAAAAACAACTGAGACTTATGGATCAACAAATATGGAATAATATGAGATTGATTGTAAAGCAGAAAAATTTGGGATGGGGCAATAAATCAATGAAACAAATGGCAAATTATTTAAAAAAAAGAAAAGAAAAATCTTGTATAGTTGCATTAAGGGACAAAAAAGGTGTTATAAAACGTAGTAACGATGAATTGCAAAAAATAATGAAAGAGTTTTATGAAGAGTTATATAAAAAAGATCAGATTATTCTGCAAAAGATAGAGACTAAGGAGAAACTAACTGATGAAGACAAACAAATGTTAAATGGGACAATAACAAATGATGAAATTATTAGAGTTGTTAATGGATTGAAACCTGCCAAAGCTCCAGGCCAGACGGACTTACAGGGGAATATTATAAGACTTTTGTGACTCAATTATTACCTCATTTGGGGAAACTATTTAATAACATACTTCAAACCTTCAATATTCCACAGTCATGGAAGACATCCGAGATCATCACTATTCCATAACCAGATCGTGATTTGTTAGACCCGGGATCCTATCGCCCCATCAGTTTACTAAACCAGGACTATAAAATATTTATGAAAATTATAGCAAATAGGATAGAGAGTATCTTACCAAAAATAATTGGTGAAGACCAATATGGATTTGTTAAAGGAAGAAAGATTCACGAACCAATTAGAAATGTTGTTAATGTGTTACACCATGCTACCACTACCAAAAAGAAATTATGTGTTTTGAAGTTAGATGTGTACAAAGCATTCAATAAAGTTAATCATAATTACCTGTTTCAACTTTGTAAGGAATTAAATATGGGAGAAAATTTCTGTCAAATTATAAAAGGAATCTATAAGGATAATATGGCCTATATTAGGGTAAATGGAAATAGAACAGAGAAAATTAATATCCAAAATGGAACTAAGCAGGGGTGTCCACTTTCCCCCATCTTGTTTGCGATGGCAATTGAGGTTCTAGCAAATAAAATTAGAGATGATAAGGATTGATAAGGGTTACCGAATTGGGAAACTCGAATTGAAATTAAATCTTTTTCCAGACGATGCCATAATATTGTCTGAAACCCCCATTGAAATGATGCGAAAATTAATGGTGGTACTTCAGGAATTTAAAGACCAATCAGGTCTCTCAATTAATATTGAGAAATCAGAAATATTCTGTTTGAATACAGGTCCCAAAGAGCAAATCGAGATACGAAAAAACTCAGGATTGAAATTAGGATGTAAAAAAATGAAATATTTAGGAATTTGGTTATTCAAAAACCCAAATAAAATTGTTGAGGTAAATTACAATTTAATATGGAAAAAAATGCAAAAGCAAATTAAAAAGTGGAAAGATAAAAGTTTGAGAAAAATGGCCAAAATAAGAGCTCTTAAAATGATGATTATTCCAAAAATGATGTACTTATTTCAAGTTTTACCAGGCACCTTCCCAGGAGTAAAACTAAGGGAATGGGACACTAAAATGAACTATTGGATTGAAGGAAATAAAAAACCTAGAACAAGGAAACAATGACTGATTGCCAGAGAAAAAGATGGAGGATGGGGGTACCCAAATTTAGAATTATATAGAGATGCATTTCAAATAGAAAGATTAATGAAATTACAATTACTGACAGAAAAGAAGTGGGTGAAATTTGAAAAGGAGATTAACAATGTTAAAAACAAAGAGATTTTATTTAAAAAATGGAGTAAACTAGGAATCAATAGATTAGCCGATCCTTTGAATGCAGCTGTAGATATTTGGTCAAAATGGCAAGGGAAATTAGCAAATAGGAACTCAAAATTATCAACGTTGCATGTTTTGAACATAAATAATGACGTTAATCTAGATAGAGTTATAAAAGAATTAAATGATAAAGGCATAATGAGAATAGAACAATTATATGAAACAGATGGAAGAGTTAACAGAACTCGCCTCGAATGGTGGTTGGGCCAACAAAAATGGTTGCAGACTAATGCAATATGTAAATATTTGAATAAAACTGAGATTAAAGAAGCATTTTTGAGAGAAGAAAACTGTCTAGAGAAAATACTGAAAGAGAAGATTAATGATTCAAAAGGACAGGCTAGTAAGATTTATAGTATGTTATTACAAGTGGAAGAGGAAGTGATTAAAGGCCTAACAAGATACTGGCAAAACGAATTACAGATCAATGAAAACGAGATGGAAGAAGTAGTAGAAAATATATATAAGATAAAGAACACAAGAATTAGAGAGATGAGAAGGAAAATTTTACACAAATGGTACTTCACGCCAGTAAAACTAGCACACTTCCAGAGGAAAGGAAAAGGAAACTGTTGGCATGGTTGCCAAATAAAAGGAGTTTTTATGTATATGCTCTGGGAATGTGTTGAAGCTCAAAAATTTTGGAAGGAAGTACAGAATGAAATTAACAATATGCTAAACATTAATTGGATAATCACGAAAGAATTAGCAACACTAGTTAAACATGGGGAATCACGAGAATTTAGAGAAATCAAAACAGCAGCCTTGGAAAGTGCACAAGCAGTAGTGGTATTAGGGTGGAAGGACAGCAATAAATGAACAATCCAGAATTGGTACTGGTACATGGTGGACCACATTCACTTCGAAATTACGGAATCAATATTAATTAACTGTGATGAAAATAAATTGGAGAAGCTGATGGCACGATGGAATAAGGTGAAAGTTTATATCTTACGTAGAATATATAACAACAATGTGAAAAATAAACTCCAATCACTCTTTGTATGTAAAGAAATGTAAACCGGAGCCAAGGAAGAAATTGAAATTTACTGTAAATAACTGAACCCCCTAAATGGTGGAGGGGTTATTGGTGTTGGGCACTTTTTCTTTAAGTTTTTTGTTTGTTTGTTGTGATAAAATTTAATAAAAAAAATTAGTATTTTTTTAAAAAGGAAAAGTAAGGGTCTTGCCTTCTCTTTCTGCTCAAGATCCTCATGGACAATTGGTGGGCCACTGTGTGACACAGAATGCTGGACTTGATGAGCGTTGGCCTGATTCAGCATGGCTCTTCTTATGTTCATATGTTGAATTTTAGTATGACATGGTCACTTTCACCCAGTGTTCCTGCAGTTTTGACTCCTTCTATCACTTCTTCTGTTAGTGAGTATTAGATCCAGTATGGCTGTTTCTCTAGTTCCCCCTCCACTTTTTGGACAATGAAGTTGTCAGCAAGGCTGGTTAGGAATCTGTTCAATTTCTCACTTGGTGCAGAGCTAGTTTTCCAATTGATATCTGGGTAATTTTAAAGTCTCCCATTATTACTGCATTGTGTTTCCTATATATGTTCGTTAGCTGATTGGTAAAAATGACGTCCATTGTTTCTGTTTGATTTGGTGGCCCATAGTATACTCCTATTATTATGTCATTCTTTTTTTCTTTTATGTTGACCCATATGCCTTCTAAGGGGTTTTCTTGTTTAGTTACATGTAGCTCTGTAGCAACATAATGGCCCTTTATATACAGTGCCACTCCATCTCCTTTTTTGTGTGATCTGGTTTTCTTGAAGAGTTTGTATCCTTTTATCTGTGTGTTCCAATTGTGTGTTTCATCCCAGCAGGTTTCTGTTATTTCATTTATGTTCTGTTCACCTTCATGCTTTAATATTTCCAGTTCACCCTGTTTCTTCCCCCAGCTTTCTACATTTGTGTAAAGGCATTTGAGTTCTTTGTACCTAATTCTGAGTGTGCTTTCTGTGTCTCCTGATTGGTGTTTGAGTTTGCCTTTTTTCCCATACCTCTTTAATTCGTTATTTGCTTTGCTTACTAAGACTCCTTGCTTGGAATTAGGTCCTGGAGATCCTGTGGATTGGTCACCCTACCAGCTCGATTTCAGTTTAAAGCCCTGAAGTTGGACCAGTCATTTTCCAAGGACATTTTTCCCAGTCTTCCCAGTCCCATTACTTCCCAGTAATGATATGTCTGCAAGAAAACAATCAAGCTTAGAAAGTACCAAGGACCCTCATCTGAACCTTGAGCTATAAATACTTTCCTTTATTCTTCCTGTACAATGTAAAATCAAAAACAAAAAGACCAAAAGAATTGCTTATCATATCCACTTCATTGATTTCAATTTTACGGACATTTCTTTTGTAGAAATAGTTTGATTTATAAAACATTTTCTCTCATGAATAAGTCATGTCCCAGGATAATGTTGGAGGATCCAATTTGGGTCAGTCAGCGAAGCCAGAGTCTTGATCTTCTGCGCTTTTGGACTCATGCTAGAGCCCATCCTTCCTTTGGGCTATTCTGTGTATAGTATTTATATGGTGACTGGTTGTTAGAGAACCATATAGGCACCATATAAATACCACACAAAATATAACCCAAAAGACACATTCTGCTAGAGAGAGGATGGATTCTAGCACAAGTCTGAAAGGGAAAAATAACCCCTAAACCTCTGGTCTCAGTGATCAATCCAGATTGGATCCTGCAACAATATCATTTATTTTATTTATTAGATTTGAAAGGGACCTTGCAGGTCATTAAGTCCAACCCCCTGCTTAAGCAGGAAATCCTACAGCACCCCAGCCAAATGACAGTCCAATGTCCTCTTGAAAATGTCCAAAGTTTAGCAGTTCACAACTTCTGCTGGCAGGCCGATCCACTGGTTGATTGCTCGGACCGTCAGGAAGTCCTTATTTCTAGGTTGAATCTCTCCTTGGTCATCTTCCAACCGTTGTTCCTCGTCTGGCCCTCTGGTGCCCTGGAAAACAGCGTGACCCTCTCCTCTCTGTGGCAACCCCTCAAGTACCTGTAGACTGCTATCATGTCCCCCCCCTAGCCCTTCTTTTCTCTAGGCTATCCATGCCCAGTTCCAGTAATCTCTCTTCATAAGTCTTAGTTTCGAGTCCCCTAATCATTTTGGTTGCTCTTTTCTGCACCTTCTCATGGGAAGGTGCAGAATATACATGTCCCTATATCATGGGACATGTATATTTGCCTTCATTCATGAGAGAAAATATTTTATATATTATTTATTTATTTGGTGGCACATGCTTGTCAATGACTTATTTTTTATTGAATAAAAGATGGTTGATGAGAACTACCTCCATAGTATGAATATGTATAAATAAAATATAAATATTCAATAAAAATGATAGGAACTAGTGTATTTACAATAGCTTGTATTTATAATCTTGATTATATGAGAATTGCATTATATTACAAAAAAGAACAGAAGCCAAATCAAATAATGCCAGACTGAGTCTAGAATTCCTATCTTTCATATAAAATCCTAATGACTTGTACCACATAACCTGATTTTTTAAGGTTGCAATTTCTTCCAGTGTGCAATTATACATCTGATAAGTAAACAGTTATTGAAATTAAATTAACTAAAGCCTTTATATCTAACAATACCAGCAAAAATTGAGGAAAATTCAGATGGTGACATAGCAAAGCAAAATAATTTTATTTTACATCAATGTTACTGAATGCAGATATCAGAAACATCTTTAGTCTTGTATTAAAAAAATGGAGGCCAGAAACTAAATCAGCATATCAAAAATAAGAAAATATGTTCCTAGTTTACAAATTGGTCTTTTAAATACTCTCCAGTTCATAAAATAAGATTTTAGAAATTTTGCACTAGATAATTATACTTCCTGATTTTGTAATTAGGAGAACTACATGTAATTACATAATAATTATGATGGTAATTACATAATTAAGATGTATAATTACGTAGTAAAAAACATTATGGAAATAAAATAAATCAACTGTATAACCACAATACATCTACAAAAAAACCCTTTCCTATTGCTTAAAAACTGTATCCCCCCCACAAAATAAATAAATAAACAATAAATAAATAAATAATGGCAATTAGTTTAGTGTATCAATTACTTACTGACAATTAAAGAAAAATATTATAGATATTAAGGTGGTGAATTATCATCTCAAGACATAATTATACTAATTTAGTGATAATCAAACATATATTTTATCCTAAATCACAATAAATTAACAAAAATTCCTCTTGAGACATTTGAAACTAGCTAGAAAAAATTTAAATTGATGTTTCAGTGCCTCAATTTTTTTTATTTGTTATTTCTTCATAACACTTCAGATAATACATAAACGCCTTAAAACTTGGATTCTTTTAAAACTGTATTTAAGGCCTTTTCTATACTGTAAACATTAAATGAGTAATCTTACTTGCTTATTTACTTACAGTATTTGGATTTCTTTGCACACATCCCTCAACTCCCAGAGGAATTTATAGAAATGCCCACTTTTTAATATTGTACTTTACTCTTTAAGTTTGCAATATGCAATTCATGTTTTTTCTGTCAACTGGTAACAGTGAAATATAGAAGATCCTCATTATTTTATTTTATTTATTTATTTATTTATTAGATTTGTATGCCGCCCCTCTACGTAGACTCGGGGTGGCTAACAGCAATAATAAAACAACATATAACAAATCTAGTATTTAAAATAACTAAAAACCCTTATTAAAAACCAAACATACACACAAATATACCATGCATAAATTATATAGGCCTGGGGGGAAGGAATATCTCAATTCCCCCATGCCTGACAACAGAGGTGGGTTTTAAGGAGTTTACGAAAGGCGAGGAGGGTGGGGGCAATTCTGATCTCTTGGGGGAGTTGATTCCAGAGGGTCGGGGCTGCTACAGAAAAGGCTCTTCCCCTGGGTCACACCAAATGACATTGTTTAGTTGACGGGACCCGGAGAAGGCCAACTCTGTGGGACCTAACTGGTTGCTGAGATTTGTGCGGCAAAAGGCGGTCCCATAGATATTCTGATCCAATGCCATGAAGGGCTTTATAAGTCATCACCAACACTTTGAATTGTGACCAGAAACTGATCGGCAACCAATGCAGATTGCAGAGTGTTGGTGTAACATGGGCATACCTAGGGAAGCCCATGATTGCTCTCGCAGCTGCATTCTGCACGATCTGAAGTTTCCAAACATTCTTCAAAGGTAGCCCCAAGGAGAGAGCATTACAGTAGTCAAGTCTCGAGGTGATGAGGGCATGAGTGACTGTGAGCAGTGACTCCCGGTCCAAATAGAGCCGCAATTGGTGCACCAGGCGAACCTGGACAAACGCCCCTCTCGCCACAGCTGACAGATGTTTCTCTAATGTGAGCTGTGGATCAAGGAGGACACCCAAGTTGCGGACCCTCTTTGAGGGGGTCAATGATTCCCCCCCCCCCAGGATGATGGACGGACAGATGAAATCGTCCCTGGGATGCAAAACCTACAGCCACTCTGTCTTATCAGGGTTAAGTTTGAGTCTGTTGACACCCATCCAGACCCCAACAGCCTCCAGGCACCGGTACATCACATCCACTGCTTCGCTGACTGGACATGGGGTGGAGATGTACAACTGGGTATCATTAGTATCACTGAAAAATACCATGATGAAGTCTATGCTTCTACAGCTTTCTAGTAACTCATCCATAAAAAACCCTCCTTTTTGCAACACTATATTGTACACTAAGTCATGAGCATAAGAGAAAAATAATAATGTTTAAATCACAGGATATAAGCAAGTTAGACTTTGCATTTCCTTGGAGGTCATACAGTTTAAAGATTTCATTTTTCTAAATACAATTTTATAGTCTGCTCACCCAAAAAATTAACTGAGCCTGTTTAGTATATAAATTTGTAAAAGTATTTGCTGAGCATGGGTTTATTTTAAAAATAAATGTACAGTATAAAAATGAATAACTTTAATAATAATAATAATAATAATAATAATAATAATAATAATAATAAATAATAATAATAATAATTGGATTTGTATGCCGCCCCCTCTCCGGGGACTCGGGGTGGCTCACAACAGCAATAACAATACAGTACAAATCTAACGTTAAGAAAAAAACTAAGTTAAAAAACCCACTATCATTAAAAAAAATCAATGCTACACAATCACACCACACTCAAGTCCTACTAGTCAGAAGGGGGGGGGGCATTAATCCAGCCATGCCTGGTGACATAATTGGGTCTTCAACATCTTGCGGAAGACGAAGAGGGTGGGGGCAATTCGAATCTCTAGGGGGAGTTGATTCCAGAGGCCGGGGCTGCCACAGAGAAAGCTCTTCCCACAAACAATGTCATCCCACCAGATGACATTGTTTAGTCGACGGGACCCGGAGAAGGCCAACTCTGTGGGACCTAATCGGCCGCTGGAAGGCAGTTCAGTTCCGTAGATATTCTGGTCCGATGCCATGTAGGGCTTTGTAGGTCATTACCAAGACTTTGAATTGTGTCCGGAAACTAATTGGCAAAGAGTGCAGGCCGCAGACAGTTGAGGAGACATGGGTATATCTAGGAAAGCCAATGATAGCTCGCGTGGGGGCATTCTGCACGATCTGAAGTTTCCGAACACTCTTCAGAGGTAGCCCCATGTAGAGAGTATTACAGTAGTTGAACCTCGAGTTGATGAGGGCATGAGTGACTGTGAGCAGAGACTCCCTGTCCAAAAAGGGCCACAACTGGTGCACCAGGCGAACCTGGGCAAACGCCCTCCTCGCCACAGCCAAGAGATGATGTTCTAATGTTAGCTGTGGATCGAGGAGGTCGCCCAAGTTGCAGACCCTCTCTGAGGGGGTCAATAACCACTCCCCAGGGTAATGGATGGACAGATGGGATTGTCCTTGGGAGGCGAAAACCACAGCCACTCCGTCTTGTCAGGATTGAGTTTAAGCCTGTTGACACCCATCCAGCTTCCAGACACTGGCATATCACTTCCTGCTTCGCCGTCTGTACATGGGGTGGAGATGTACAACTGGGTGTCATCAGCATACTGATGGCACCTCACCCCATGGCCTTGGATGATCTCACTCAATGGTTTCATGTAGATATTAAATAGTAGGGGGGAGAGGACCAACCACTGAGACACCCCACAAGAGAGAAACCTTGAGGTCGACCTCTGACCCCCCACTAACACTGACTGTGATCGGCCAGAGAGGTGGGAGGAGGACCATTGTAGAACAGTGCCCCCCACTCCCAATGCTCCAGCCGGCGCAGAAGGATACCATGGTCAATGGTATGGAAAGCCGCTGAGAGGTCAAGAAGCACCAGAACAGAGAATAAACCCCTGTCCTGGCCCACCAGAGATCATCCAACAGCATGACCAAATCAGTTTCCATGCAGCTGGGCCTAAATCCTGATTGCTGAGGGCCTAGATAATTGGCTTCTTCCAAGGACCGCTGGAGCTGGAGTGCCACCACCTTCTCAACATCCTTCCCCATAAAGGGAAGGTTGAAGACTGGACGGTAGTTAATAAGTACGGCTGTCTTATTGAGGAGGGGGCGCACAAGTGCCTCCTTGTAGGGAGCCAGGAAGGACCCCCTCCTCAAAGACGCGTTGACAATCTCCTGGACCCAGCTCCGTGCCACCTCCCTGCTGGCTGAAACCAGCCAGGAGGGACATGGGTCCAGTAAACAGGTGGTGGAATTCACAGCTCCAATGGCCTTATCCGCTTCATCAGGTGTCACCAGGTCAAACTCCTCCCAGACAGATGGACAAGGACGGGCCCCAGTCACCTCAACTGACTCATTGTCAGCCGACACTGCAGTCCAATTGGAGTCAAGGTCCGTCTGAATCTGTGTGATTTTATCAGCAAAAACGCATTAAAATCCTCAGCACTACCCTGCAAGGGCTCCCCAACTCTCCTCTGATTAAGAAGGGAACTGGTTACCGTGAACAGGGTGGCCGGGCGGGATTCCGCTGATGAAATCAAGGTGGCATGATACGCACATCTTCCCACCTTGAGCGCCACTTTGTAAGTCTTAATGTGAGCTCTTACAAGTGTTCGATCAGACTCAGATTTACTTTTCCTCCACTGCTTTTCTAGACGTCTCTTCTGACGTTTCAACACCTGGAGTTCCTCGTTAAACCAAGGAGCTCTCCAGAGTCTAGTGCCACAGAGAGGTCACAACGGCTCAATTTGGTCCAGAGCCTCTGCTGTAGCTTTATTCCAGGCCACAGCAAGAGACTTTGCCGAACTGTGTATAAGTGAATCCAGAAGAACCCCAAGTGCTCTCTGAAAGCCCTCTGGGTATATCAGGCATCTGGGGCGGAACCACCTAGTCGGTTCTGGCTCCCTGCGGGGAAGGATTGGAGCCTTGAAGTCAAACCATAGCTGAAAATGGTCTGGCCATGACAAAGGCATAATATCTAAGCCCCTTAGTCTCAGACCATCACTCAGCTGCTCCGAGAGAAATATCGTGTCGGGTGTGTGCCCCTCCTCATGAGTTGGACCCTGACCTACTTGGTTAGGTCCATGGCTGTCATGGTGGCTGTGAACTCCTGTGCTAACCCAGAGGATTTGTTGAGCGATGGCAGATTCAAGTCCCCCAAGACAATAAGTCTGGAGAACTCCACCGCCATCCCGGCTACCTCCTGAAGCAGCACAGGCAGGGCTGTTGACACGCAGCTGGGAGGCAGGTATGTCAGCAACAGGCCCACCTGAACCTCTAGGTCTAACTTCACAAAGAGGGACTCACAACCCGCAATCTCAGGAGCAGTGAGTCTGTGTAGGCTAATAGTCTCCTTGGCTATAATAGCCATTCCTCCCCCCCTTCTCTGGGGTCGTGGCTGATGTCATACCTAAAACCCAGCTGGGCATATTTCAGAGAGGGGAACTCCTCCCTCTGGGCACAGTCAGGTTTCAGTCCGGCCTCCTCCTCCAGGATCAAATCCCAGATGAGAAGAGCTTTATTCACAGCAGAGCTGGCATTGAGCAGCAGCAGCCTGAGTCCAGGGACCGAATTACACTCATCACCAGAACCCCTGGCTGAATTCATGGGGCCGGAACAGAGGATCATATTCTCCACTATATTCTCCATTATATTCTTTATCTCTTGTATGTCTATTTGCAATTCTCTTTGCCACCATCTAGTTAATTCCTGGATCACGCACCCATCTGCCTGTATTAAGATCCTATATATCAGGGGTCCCCAAACTTTTTACACAGCGAGCCATTTCACTGTCCCTCAGACTGTTGGAGGGCCAGACTATTAAAAAAAACTATGAACAAATCCCTATGCACACTGTACATACCTTATTTTAAAATAAAAAACAAAATGGGAATGTACTACAGTATTTAGAGGGGAGGAAGAAGTCTGAAATTCATTTATGTTTATGTTTTGTTTTTAATTTTCTTTTGTTAACATCTGATTGGCTATACATGGTTTTCTTGGTTTATAGAAAAATGTATAAAGAAGGATACACTTTGGCATAGTGGTTAATATGTTAGAAATATAATTGGTGTTGTAATTTTTGAAGGAACATTAAGGAGGGGATTTAATTAAAAGGAAAGTATGTACCTGGATGACAACGTTAGAAAAAAAACGTTTGTAACTTTTTGATGATTGATATTAGTTACTAAAAAAATACCACTTTTATTCATGGAAAATTAGATGGTACACTGTATTGTTTGAATGAATGTTGAGAGATTTTTTTTTTTTAATTTACACTACCCCCCCCCCAAATCCTTCCTTCCTCCGTCCCTCCATTCATTTCAATCTTCCTTCCTTGTTCCCTCCATTTCTTCTTCCTTCCTTCCTTTTCCCTCCATTTCTCCTTCCTTCCTTCCTCTCCTTTTCTCTCTCTCTTTCTCTCGCTCTCTTGCTTTCTTTTTCTCTCTCTTGCTTTCTTTTTCTCTCTCTTGCTTTCTTTCTCTCTTTCTCTCTTTCTTTCTCTCTCTTTCTCACTATCTCTCTTGCTATCTCTCTTCCTCCATCCCAACTCCGAGGCCCAGCTCCCCTAGCTGCTAGAGGGAACAGTAGCCAGGAGCACAGGATGCGGACCCATCAGCATGTGGCCCGCGGGCTGTAGTTTGGGGATCGCTGCTATATATATTACCTGCCTGTGCCTTTGTACTATCACTTTTTTCTCTTAAAATTTACTCTAATTCTATCTCTTCCCTTAGTAGTGCTTCTTTATTTTCTCTTTCATTCAAGTATGTGCATATTGCATTTATTTGCAACCATCTGTGCTGGCCCAACAACCATTCTATTCGATTTCTGCTAAACCTTCCATCGTTCTCATATAACCATTCTATCCTATCCCCCTGCCCTTCGGCTCACCAACTACCTTATTTAGATTTGTTTCATTGTTTCTATTTATGACATACATTGACAGCTTTGATTTTTTAAAAATCCTAATTTCCCCAGCCACTTTTTCCAAATTTCTAAGGTCCCTTTCAAAGGGCCTATTAATTTATCTAAATCACTTTTATGCCTTGTAAATATTAACTCTCTATTCCTTATCCTATTAATAACTTTTTTCAACTTAACCCATTTATGTTCAGATACTTGCAGCTCCATCAGTCTTTCAATTTGGAACACAGATAAGGCAGATAGGGCTGGCTTATCCCCCATCTTTTTCATTTGCTATTAGCCACTTTTTCCTTATTCTTGACCTTTTATCTTCTTCTACCCAATAATTTCTTTTCCCAATAATTTCCCAATAAGTCCTTTAATTTCCTTTAATTTCACCCCAGGTAACACACCTGCAATGCCTGAAACAGATACATCATATTTGGAATTATCATCATTTTTAATGCCCTTATCTTTGCCATTCTTCTTAATCTTTTATTTTTTTAACTCTTCATCTGTTTTATCATTTCCCTTCATATCTGTCTGTAATTAACCTCCACTGTTTTCTTCAGATTCCTTAATAACCATACTCCCATATATTTCATTTTCTTTAATCCCAACTTCAATCCAGACTCCTTCCTAATGAGTACCTGTTCCCTTGGACTTGTATTTAACACATAATCTCTGATTTTACCATATTAACTGATAATCTTGACTGCTGTTTAAAGTCTTGTAATATACTCTTTATTCCTTTAATCATTTCTATTGCATCATCTGCAAATAAGTTTAATTTTATTTCTATTTCTTCAATTTTATATCCTTCCCAATTATTATCCTGTCTTATTATGTTGGCTAGCGTCTCTATTGCCATTACAAATACCATTGGAGTTAGCGGACAGCCCTGCTTAGTCCCATTTTGAATTTTAAAGCTGTGTATTCTTTGTTACTTTATATATGCTGCATTCTCACTATATATTCTCTTTATAATCTCACAAAATGTGTCTCCCATATTTAACTCTATACATAATTTATATAAATAACTATGGTTAACCTTATTGAAGGCTTTATACACATCTAATTTAAAAATTCCCAATTTCCTCTTAGTTACGGTAGCATGGTGCATCTCATTAACAGCAGTTCTTATTGGTTCACTTCCTTCGCTGATCAAGGAAATGGAGCACCTCCCTTATGAATCCAGGTTGGAATATCTTGGTCTCTTCAGCCTTGAAAGATGGTGTTTAAGGGGTGACTTGATCGAAGTGTATAAAATCATGCATGGGATAGAGAAAAAAATATTTTCTCTATCACACAATATTAGGACGAGAGGGCACTCCCTAAAGCTCATAGGTAAGAAAGCAAGGACAAATAAAGGGAAATATTTCTTCACCCAGAGAGTCATTGGTTTATGGAATTCACTTCCAGAAGAGGTCATGACAGCTGTCAGCCTTGATAGGTTCAAGGCAGGATTAGACAGATTCATGGATGCCATGTGTATCAGTGGTTATTGAAACGGATGTCCATGTGCCGCCTCTATGTTGGTTGAGGCAGGCAGGATTCCCTTGAATACCATTTGTTGGGGGTCAAGGGAAAGGGAGTGTTGTGCCTTCTCTTTCTACTCAAGATTCCCCATGTACAATTGGTGGGCCACTGTGTGACACAGAATGCTGGACTTGATGGGTTTTGGCCAGATTCAGCATGGTTCTTCTTATGTTCTTATGTTCCCTTTACAAACCCATCTCCCTCAATGATTTTCGGCAAAATATTTTCAATTCTGTTTGCCAATATCTTCATAAATATTTTATAATCCTGATTTGCCAAACTGATATGATAATAGGAACCTATATCCCTTAAATCCCGGTCCCTTTTTGGGATGCTGATAATCTCTGACATCCTCCATGTCTGTAGGATATTATAAGTTTTAAATATATCATCAAACAACTTCCCCATATGCGGTATCAATTCATCCATATAAGTCTTATAAAATTCTCCTGTACAGTGATCCCTCGATTTTCGCGATCTTGATCTTCGCGAAACGCTATATCGCGATTTTTCAAAAAATAATAAATTAAAAATACGTGCACGGTTTTTTTCTACACCACGGTTTTTCCCGCCCAATGACGTCACACGTCATCACCAAACTGACGTCTGCCATTGCTGGTTGGCCGAAATCTCGGCCAATCAGTGTTGTTTGCTCAGCGTGCTTTGAAACTTTTGGAACTGTTGGAACTTGTTAAGACTTGTTGGAAGATGGCTCCTAAACGTTGCACGCGGAGTGGAGGCGGCGATGCTAAAAAGAGCAGGAAGATGCTGACAATTAAGGAGAAAATTGAACTTTTGGACATGCTGAAAGCGGGACGTTCTAATGTAGATGTTGGTCGGCATTATGGGATCAACGAATCGACTGTGCGATACATTCGGAAAGACGAAAAGAAGATAAGGCAAACTTCTCAGATAATGTTCAACAAGGCTGCAAAAAGAATGGTGACGCCTAGAAACAAACGCCTTATGAAGATGGAAGCTGCTTTGTTCGTGTGGGTACAAGACTGCCGCAAAAAGAGCATTGCTTTGGATACGAACACTATACGAACCAAGGCGCAGCAACTGTACAACCGTCTTGCAGACACAGAAGGAGGCTTTGCAGATGAGGGAAACCCAGGTGAGGGCTGGGGTTTTTTATTCTGTCATTCCTTTTTAAGGAAGGAGGGAAGGACGGAGGGAGGGAGGGAAGGAGGGAAGGAAGGAGGGAAGGAAGGAAGGAGGGAGGGAAGGAGGGAAGGAAGGAGGGAAGGAGAGAAGGGAAGGAAGGAGGGAAGGAAGGAAGGAGGGAGGGAGTGTATGCTTTCATTCAAGTCACTTCTCTCTCCCTTTCCTGTCATTCTCTGTAGATGAAGGTGCTGGTGACTCTGAAGACCCCCAGCCATCAACATCTTCTGCTTCTTCAGCCCCAGCCACATTCACAGCAAGCAAAGGGTGGTTTGAGAAATTTCAACGGCGCTATGGCCTGAAGAGTGTGTCATTGCATGGAGAAGCTGCCTCAGCAGATACAGGTGCAGCCGAAAACTTCGTCCAGCGCACGTTTAAAGACCTAATTGCAGAAGGGGGCTACCTTCCAGAACAGGTGTTCAACATGGACGAAACAGGCCTGTTCTGGAAGAGGATGCCTTCACGGACTTTCTTGATGCAAGATGAAGCCAAAGCCCCTGGCTTTAAGGCCATGAAAGATAGAGTGACTTTGATCATGTGTGGGAATGCAGCAGGCTTTTTGATGAAGCCAGGGCTAATTTATAAGTCACAAAATCCAAGAGCCCTCAAGAACAGAAATAAGAATGCATTGCCAGTGTACTGGATGCATAATCCTAAAGCATGGATTACAAAACCCCTCACGCGGGACTGGTTTCATCAGTGCTTCATCCCACAGGTGCAGGTTTATTTGGCTGCCAAAGGACTCAATTTCAAAGTGCTTCTCCTAATGGACAATGCTGGAGGCCATGATGACCTGGCACATGAACATGATGGGGTGCAAGTCGAATTCTTGCCACCAAACACCACATCGCTTATCCAGCCGATGGATCAAGACGTTATCCGCGCATTTAAGGCACTGTACACGCGCAATTGTCTTGGAAACATCGTGGAAGCAATGGATGCTGATGAAAACTTCACATTGAAGGCCTACTGGCGTCAGTACACAATTGCATCTTGTCTGAAGAACATTCAGAATGCCTTAATGGATATGAAGTCACAGACAATGAATGCCTGCTGGAGGAAATTGTGGCCAGAAGTGGTGCATGATTACAAGGGATTTGCTCCCGAAGAAATTCAAGATGCTGCAGTCCAGAACTCTGTGAAGCTGGCACAGGCACTGGGTGGAGAAGGCTTCGTTGACATGACACCAGAGGAAGTCAATGGTTTGCTTGATGAGCATGGCCTACCGCTGACAGACAAAGATCTGGAGGAGCTGACCAGGTCAGCGAGTGAAGAAGAGGAGGAAGCGGAAGCTGAACAAGTTGAGGAAGAAGAAGATGTTGGCCTAACGCTTGAGCGGCTTGCAGAACTGAACAGAGCTGCTGCAAATGTACAACGCATGGTGGAACTTTGGGATCCCAACATGACTCGCTCTATACAATTTAAGGCCTCCCTTGACAACACCTTTGCACCATACAGAGCTATGTTAGCCCAGAAAAAGAAAATGCGCCAACAACTGCCCATAACTATGTTTGTCACAAAAACCAAGAGGTCTGTCACACCATCACCTGCAGCGTCCATTGTAGACATGCTGATAGAAGAAGATCCCGATTTATCCTAGTTATGCTAACCCCCCCCAAAAAATGTAAAAATGTAAATAAATATTGTTATTATTTCTATCAGGATGACTAAGTGTGTTATTCAATGTGTACAGTACAGGTACAGGTAGAGGTACAGTACAGTAATTAAGGGGATGGGAAATGGTAATTTGTGGATTGAAAGTGTTGGGACTGAGTGGCATACAGAAGAATGAATGAATGACTGAGTGAATGAAATTCAAACACAGGTGAGGGCTGGGGTTTTTTATTCTGTCATTGTTTAAGTGCTTTTTACGAAAGGAAGGAAGGAGGGAAGGAAGGAGGGAAGGAGAGAAGGGAAGGAGAGAAGGGAAGGAAGGAGGGAAGGAGGGAGGGAATGAGAGAAGGAAAGAAAGGAGGGAAGGAGGGAAAGAGGGAGGGAAGGAGAGAAGGGAAAGAAGGAAGGAGGGAGGGAAGGAGGGAGGGAAGGAGAGAAGGGAAGGAAGGAGGGAAGGAGGGAGGGAAGGAGAGAAGGGAAGGAAGGAAGGAGGGAAGGAAGGAAGGAAGGAGGGAGGGAAGGAAGGAGGGAAGGAAGGAGGGATGGAAGGAAGGAGGTGGGCATTCTAAAAGCCGAGAAGCCATTGCAACAAGCGCTGCTGAAGGAGGACTCGTGCCCCAAGAAAGCCGGTGACAGGGGCGAATCGGGCGGGCGGGGGGGTAGCGGCGAGGAGCCCGGAGCCGCTGGGGGGGGGTGGCCAGCATGAAAAACAACCATTGCCAGCCCCCGAACTTTCGTTGCTCCACCATCTGCGCATGCGCGGCCATGGAAAAAGGGCGCGCATGCGCAGATGGTGTTTTTACTTCCGCACCGCTATATCGCGAAAAATCGATTATCGCGAGGGGTCTTGGAACGGAACCCTCGCGATACTCGAGGGATCACTGTATACCCATCAGGGCCCGGTGCTTTGGCTGGTTTCAACCCTTTAATTACTCTGGCTATTTCATCTTGTGTAATTTCTGCATTTAACATTTGTCTATCTTCCTCACTCACTTTTTTCCCAGCATTACTGACTCCCACATTCACCTGTTCTTCTTTATACAGATCTTCACAATAGTTCATCATTATTTTGTCCAACTTATGTTTACCATATCTTACCTCATCACTAGAGTCTCTTAATGTGATTATACAAGATTTTTCTTTGCTTTAAACATCTTACCATTTGTTTCATTGATTCTGTCCCCCATCCTATAATCCTTTGTCTCATTGCCATTCTCATTTTGTTCCATTGTGACTCATCAAACAGTTTCAATGGTTTCTTTTTTAATTTCAATAAAATGTTATATTCTCTTCTTCTCATGGCTCTTAATTGCTCTTGTATCAAATCTATTTCCCTTATCTTAGCCTCCCCTTCTCTCCCCCATCTCTTCCTTATATCGGCTTCCAAACTTATACATTGTCCCCTCATAATGTCTTACATGCATCTCATACAATTGATGGCTGTATCTCCCCTACATCATTTATTCTAAAATATTCACGTAATTTTATTTATTTATTTATTGGATTTGTATGCCATTAGCAATTTAAGTTTATCTTGTTCATTTGAGGTTACAACTGCATTGTATCTCCAGATTCTTTGATTTCTTTCCTACGCATTCTACCCACTGCTAGTAGTGGGGTATGATCTGACAACCACATATTTTTAATTTCTGGTTTTTTAACTTATACATTCCCCATCATATTTATTAATATATAATCAATACAGCTAAATGTGTTATGTCTTGCAGAACAATAAGTACCTCTATTTGGTACATCTGCATGAAGAACAACCATATTTAGTCTATTTAAATGCAACTTTCTGCTATTTACCATTCCCATTGTTAATTGCATATTAAAATTTCCCGCCAAAAACAGTGTGCCCTCCCAAAATTGTCTAACTTTCTCTTTGTATTTATTATGAATTGCTTTGTGTTCACATTTGGTGCATAAATTGCCGCCAATGTTATTTTCTGTTGATTTATTTTCCATTTAACAAATAACCATCTCCCATCCCTATCTCTTTGAACTTCCACTACCTCTAATGGAACTCTTTGATGAATAAGAATTGCGACACCTCTGCTATTTTGGTTACCCCGAGACTCATATATCCATTTCCAATTATTATCAATTATAAGTTTCCATTCTTTGATGTTGTTTATGTGCTTCTGTTAAAACCGTACTATCCACCCTATTATCCCTGGCCATCCTTAATACTCTGTAACATTTCAAATTTGATCCCAATCCATTCACATTTAAAGCCATAATAGTCCAATCACTCGTTATCTATAATTATGTTCCCTTTTTCCCTTTTGTAGTGATCTAATTTACTTATTTTTCTCCTTTTTACCCTACTCATTGCCCCCCATGCCTTCCACCATGATCCCCCCCCCTTCTCTAGGAAGGACAAGTTGAATACTTGTCCTTCCATGAAGGTACCAATCCTGATTGCACCTCCACCATCTGGCTCCTTTAATAATAATAAAAAAATTAAGTCCCCTCCCCTTCTTAATTCCCTCTTTAGCGTTCGGTTCTTCTTATATTAGGTTACGATCTTCTCCCATAAAAAGAAGGGAAACCTGACAGAAAGAAAGCTTTAAAAAACAATTGCAAAAAAGGAAGCGTTATTGGCAAGCCTTCACTTCAACAATTTCTTCACACGCACTTGTCTTTGTTTCTTCCCTTTTTCTCTTTTTAAAGCTGCGACCTGCATTTTGAGGACCCTCAGTTGTTCTTCTCTTTCCTTCTCCTCAAGCTCTGTCTGAAGGGATTCCTCTGGAGTTCCCCTTCCGCTTGAATCAGTTGCTACATCCTCCTTCAACAGCTGCAGATGTTGCTCCACTGGATTTTCCACTTTCTCCTCTTTGATATTTCTGGTCTTCAAACTCTATGCCCAGTTGTTGCAACAAATTTCTATACTTCTTCAAATGTATGTACTCTGTACATGTGATTTCCTTGGTACACCAAAATGACTGCAGGAAATTCTCATGTAAAATGTAAATTTGACACCATTAGGGAACAAAAGAGTTGTAATTGGTCTCAGTGCAGCCCTTTCCTGTAGAGTTTGCCCAGAGAGGTCTCTTAAAATTCTTATCTCATTTCCATCGTACTTAAGATCTGCCAGGCTTCGCAAATGTTTATAAATCTTTTCAGCCTTCCTTTCACTTGCAAAGGCAACAACAATATCTCTTTGCCTTCACGGGTCTCTGTGGCCAATATTCCAATTGGCCCTCTCTATGCCATGTTCATCAAAATCTAGGTCATTTGCTTTGAACCATTGTTGAATTGCCTCAGAAAATCTCAATTCTTCTCCAAACCCCTGCTTAAAGCCCCGAAAATGAAAGTTACATCTCCTCTGGCGATCTTCTAAATTTGATATTCTGAAGTGTTGTTGTTTTGTGATATCATTTGCCCTTCTAGCTTGGGCTGTCATTTCTTTTTCAATTGTTTCAATTATCTCTTTTTGCTCCTGCGAGCCCTTTTTAAGCCTTTGCACATCATTAACGGGCCCCCCAAATGGACTTTCCATCACTTTAAATCTCTCCTCCATAGAGCCAAACATCTGTAATAATTTACCTATCTTTCCTTCTATACCTAGCTTGGCTCTGCCTTCAGCCATATTTTCTTTGTGTTCTTCTCACTGTTTTCCAATTTCGGAATCCAATGGCATCCAGCGGCATCCAACTTTTCCAATTTTTTTCTTCACCTCTCTTTGTTCTCCTTTAATTTCTCTTTCCTTTTATCCACTTTTTAAGGAGTTTAAGGGATTTTTTTTCAGGGTTTGTATCAATTTTTCAAAACCCTTTTAGGGAGCCCTCCTGTGGTTGCGTCTAAAACCCTTGGCCACGCATGTGTAATCCAGCAAAATATATACTTGAGATCAGCAACGTTTTAGGTGATCATTAATCTATATCTTTTTCTTCCTGTTCCTTATTAAAGCTTCTCAAAATGTTTAAACCAGTTGCAGTTGTAAGTTTCACTGCCCCAGGCTGTATTTTGGATTCCGTCAACCTGAACACAAATACAACAGACTTCCATGGCTTTTACAATAGCTGTAAGCATTCTGATTCATAATTTGTTTTCAAAAATTACAATCACTTTGAAAAAAAATGCTCAAAGCTCTTGTCTATTGTTCTAATAATGAAAATTTAAGTAAGGACTAAGTGAAAAAGTTGAACATTCAGAGGTATTATTTATTTATTTATTTATTATAGTAACAGAATTAAGGAAAGTTATAGGCAGACAGAAAAACAACAAATCTCTAGGGCCAGATGGAATTCCATTCAAAATTTATAGTTTGACAGAATTCGCTAGAAGGTTAGAGCTAATAATGTTAGATTTATTTAATTATGTAATGAAGGGAGGCTACCCGAAACTTGGAAACATGCATACATAAGCCTGATACCAAAAGATGAAACAAATAAACATATAATAATAATAATAATAATAATAATAATAATAATAATAATAATAATAGATGCTATTCATCATCGCTATAATCCCGCTGTAACTCATCCTACAGAAAACAAACCTAGGCTACCAAACTGCTAGGAATTCATCAAAAATTTCACACCTGCTGTATATGGATGACCTGAAGTTGTACGGGAAATCAGAAACTGAGATACAGTCACTAAACAACACTATGTGAATCTTTAGCATGGAGTTTGGCCTGGATAAATGTGCCACATTGGCACTGAAAAAGGGGAAAATCACTGAAAGTGAGGGCATTGAAATGCCAAATGGTCAAACCATCAAGTGCCACCATCCAGAAGCCTACAGATACTTGGGCATCTTGCAACTGGATAATATCAAGCATGGTCATGTGAAAACTGTGATCAGCAAAGAGTACATCCAGAGGACCAGAAAAATTTTGAAGAGCGAACTAAATGATGGTCACACTATCAAGGCTATAAATACTTGGGCCATACCTGTCATTAGATACACAGCTGGCAGAGCTGGATAACTTGGACAGGAAAACCAGAAAATTAATGACGATCCATCATGCACTACACCCCCGCAGTGACATTGACAGGCTGTATTTACCAAGGAAAATAGGCAGCAGAGGTCTTTTGCAAGTGAAGCAGACAATGGAAGAAGAGAAGCATGCATTAGCTGACTATGTGAAGGAGAGCAAAGAGTAAGCATTGATGGAGGTCAACAATAGGAAGCTTCTCAAGGTGAAGCAAACTAAGGACCAGTACAGAAAAACTGTAACTCAATGTCGTATGGACAGTTGGTGGAACAAAGCATTGCATGCCAGTTCTTGGAGAAGACTGAAGGCAAAGTGGATAAAGAAAAGATCTGGTCATGGCTTAGAAGTGGAACACTCAAAAAGGAGACAGAAGGACTAATACTGGCGGCACAACAACAGGCCATTAGAACAAATGCTGTCAAAGCCAGAATTGAAAAATCAACAGACGATCCAAAGTGCAGACTCTGTAAAGAAACAGATGAAACAATCGATCACAAAGTCAGCTGCTGCAAAAAGATTGCACAGACTGACTACAAGCATAGACATGATGCTGTGACACAGATGATCCACTGGAACTTGTGCCGGAACTACCATTTACCAGTGGCAAAGAACTGGTGGGATCAT
Source organism: Erythrolamprus reginae (assembly GCF_031021105.1). Lineage (NCBI taxonomy): Eukaryota > Metazoa > Chordata > Lepidosauria > Squamata > Dipsadidae > Erythrolamprus > Erythrolamprus reginae. Next base: position 76,839,387 of record NC_091953.1, read on the forward strand.
AAGCCCGAAAAAGTGGTTGAAAATGAGCAAGCAAAACTACTGTGGGACTTCCGACGTCAGACTGACCGAATTCTGAAGCATAACACACCAGACATCCTGATTGTGGAGAAAAAGAAAGTATGGATCATCAACATCACAATCCCATGGGACAGCAGAATTGAGGAGAAGCAGCTAGAGAAATTAGTGAAATACAAAGATCTAAAAATCGAGCTGCAACAACTCTGGCATAAGCCCGTGAAAGTGGTCCAGTGGTACTTGGCACACTGGGCACAGTGCCAAAGGATCTCAGTGGACATTTGAAAACTATCGGAATTGACAAAATCTCCATCTGTCAATTGCAAAAGGCCGTTTTACTGCGATTGGCAAACATAATTCACCGGTACAGCACGCAGTCCTAGGTGCTTGGGAAGCGCACGACTGGTGATGAGATACAAAATCCACCATAGTGATCTCGTTTGCTATGTTGTATTGACATAACAACAACAACAACAACAACAACAACAATAATAATAATAATATATTAGATTTGTATGCTGCCCCTTTCCGAGGACTCTGGGCGGCTCAGAACAACAACAATAACAATATAGTACAAAACTAATAGTTAAAACTAAAAGTAAAAACCCACTATCATTAAAAAACAATCGATACTACACAACCATACCATACTCAAGTCTTACTAGTCAGAAGGAGGCACATTAATCTCCCCATGCCTGGCAACATAAATGGGTCTTCAAAGTCTTGCAGAAGGCGAGGAGGGTGGGGGCAGTTCAAATCTCCGGGGGAGTTGATTCCAGAGGGCCAGGGCCACAACAGCGAAGGCTCTTCCCCTAGGTCCTGCCAGATGACATTGTTTAGTCGACGGGACCCTGAGAAGGCCAACTCTGTGGGAAGGCGGTTCCGGAGGTATTCTGGTCCAATGCCAGGTAGGGCTTTATAGGTCATTACCAACATTTTGAATTGTGCCCGGGAACTAATCAGCAACCAGTTTAATTGGCCTATAGTTTAATACAAAACTATAGGTCAATTACCCTGTTAAACACCGACTATAAAATTCTAGTGGCCATTATAGCAGAAAGATTTAAGCAGTTTTAAAGTAAATGTTCAGACCAAAGCGGCTTCCTACCCCACAGACAAATCAGGAATAATACAAGAACCATATTAAATTCAAGGAGTCCGGCAAGGCTGCCCTCTAGTCTAACACCATTAATGTTCATTTTGGCATACAAGGCAAAATACAAGTCTATGCGGATGATATGGTTTTCATTCTTGAAGTCCCATTAGAAACAAATATACCTTTATTAGATGAAATTGAAAAATTTGGAAGAGTTGCTGGCCTAAAAATAAACAAAAATAAAACTAAGATAATAACTAAAAACATGACCTCTAAACAGGATCTGGAATTAGAAAATATTTCAGGTTTTAGCACTACCAAAAAAGTTAAAAAATAAAGCGAACACTCAAATAACACATCCTAAAACAGAATGAATGAAATAATCTCATTGAATACTTTGTTCTGTACAAAGTTGAATGTGCACAACAGCATGTGAAATTGATTGTCAATCAGTGTTGCTTCCTAAGTGGACATTTTGATTTCACAGAGGTTTGATTAACTTAGAGTTATAGTGTGTTGTTTAAGTGTTTCCTTTATTTTATTGAGCAGTGTACTTGGGAATAATTCTCTCTGCAAAATGCAGTTCAATTAAAAAAGACAACTATGACAATATAATACAAAAAATAAGTGTAGACTTAGAAAAAGCTCAACTATCTCACCTTTTCATTATCAGCAAAACTACGTTTTACACACACACACACACACACACACACACACACACACACACACACAGTGTTCTGTTTTGCGGGCTTTTGATAAATTCCAATCACTTCTTTATTAATAAAACTCACTCGTTATTCAGATTCAACCAAAATATATGTGTAAACGTAGGGTAAAAAGAAGCAAAGGAGCAGATTAGTTAATCTCATTTAGAGCCAGCTTTGATTCTGGGTCCGGAAAGCACACCAAACTCAGTCTTTATCTGTATTCCTTAGATAACACCCATTCATTTACTCAAAACATATGCACTAGCTCACTGAAAACTGTTCCTTGCAAAGCATCCAGCAGATTGTCTTTTTGAGGCAGAAATCATGATTTTAAAACTTCTTTTCAAGCACATTCCCAGTTTCTTGTCTCTTCCATCGAATGACGTTGAGATTCCATGCCCCATTTCCCACAACCTCATTCCTTTATATTGCCTGGAAGTGACATCACACCTCAAAAAGCTAGGGCTGTGAATTAATACCTTTTACTCTGGATCTCCTCTGGCCTTCTGGCCATTCTTCTACAGCAAGGATTTATCCAATTATTTTCCACTAACATGTCTTCTCCACTGTCTGACTGAGACCATTCTCCCAATGTCATATCACCCCCCCAGACTCTCCCCAGTCCCTTTCTGCCTCAATCTCGCTCTAAGCTTTCTCTGGCAGCCCCCCTGGCCCAGGATACCCAGAGGGGCCTAGCTCATCCTCTTCAGAATTAGACATGAACTGAGGTGGATAAGGAATATGTGTGTGTATGTGTGTGTGTGTGTGTATGTATGCATGGTTGATTTTCTGTCATATTTTGCTTATAAGTGAAAAAGAAGTTCAGATGTTAATATCCTGCAGCAGACTACAGGTTCAAATCCCAGTAAGGGTACGTCTAGCTGACGAGAGCATAATAAGCTTGAAATCGATCTATACTAGGCTCCCTTTCTTTTCACATCAGCAAAATATGTAACCATGTAAATTAAAGTCACCACACTTCAAAAGAGACATTGAAACTCTGGAGAAGGTACAGAAAAGAGCAACCAAAATGATTAGGGGACTTGAAACCAAAACTTACGAAGAGAGATTGCGGGAACTGGGCATGGATAGCCTTGAGAAAAGGCGGGCCAGAGGGGACATGATAGCTGTATACAGGTATAGGAGGGGTTGCCACAGAGAGGAGGGGGGTCACTCTATTCTCCAGAGCACCAGAGGGCCGAACGAGGAATAACGGCTGGAAGCTGACCAAGGAGAGATTCAACCTAGAAGTAAGGAAGAACTTCCTGAAGGTCAGAGCGATCAACCATTGGAACAACCTGCCTGCAAAGGTTGTGAACTCCCCAACTCTGGACACTTTCAAGAGGAGATTGGACTGCCACTTGGCTGCGGTGCTCTAGGATTCCAGCTCAGGCAGGGGGTTGAACGTGATGACCTGCATGGTCCCTTTCAACTCTAACAATAAATAAATAAAATAAATAAAGTTGTTGAGTATAAAAAATGTATCTGCCTTGGAATGGGTGAGGCAAAAGGAAAGCAAGGTTGCATCCTCCCATATTTGGGAATACCAGATTCCCAAATTTTGAGAGAAAATCAACCATATAGCTCTTTCCTGGTGAAAGCTGAGACGAGCCTGTAACTCAGAGATTAATATCCTGCCTTGCATGCAATAGTCTACAGGTTCAAATCCCAGCTTGAAATAGATCTCTACTAGTCTCCCTTTATCTCTTTATCAGCAAAAAAATGTTAAGTTTGCATGGCCCCTGGAGTGGGACCGAAAGGCAAAAAGGAAGCAGTATGCTCCCTCCCATATTTGGGTATATCAGGTGATTCAACAGAAAAACATATCTATGTAGCGAAAACCACTCATGATCATGAAATATCCCGAATCGTAAAACCTACAAACTTGAAATCTTGCCTTCTAGGTACGCACTAAAAAAGAATTTTTCGAAATGACTATCAGAACATTGGTATTTTCTATATTATTATTAACATGCTCTGATGCTAAGGAATTCTGCTCCCCATCCCTCCCTGAAAATAAATCTATTCCAAATGCAAAACACAAGCATAGGAGAGGAGTTTCACTTCCACTTTCACAGCAGCAAGCAGCTTTACTACAGAACACTTGAGCTAAGTCATGGACAGGCTCCTTCCTGTCTCCTTCTTGCTCAGACAGCAAATGCTGTTTGAGTTTCCAAACACTCTTCAACTCTCTCACACTGACAAAACATTAGCCACATGAACCACCGATTGGTGCTGGTGGGCAGAGGCAGAATTATTTCTCCCTTATTTTCCTCCTCAGTTCAGACAAATCTGTTCCTTCCACTGAAACACCAATTAAAGGGAAAAGAGGCAAAAAGCACAGAAAAGGATTTACAAAACTTTGGTAAAGATCTGTAGGTCATGTGATTAGGAAAACACAAGTAAGGGAAGTTGCACACAAGTATTGTCAAACACATTCCCAACTCAGTAGACAGGCTGTAAAAAGTATTATTAACACACACTGATAAGTTAGACTACTCCCCCTCCCAACCTGAAAATAATTCTGCAGAGAACATGAGAACATAGCATAGGAGATGCTTCTGTGGGGCAAGACTGAGGGAGAGAAGGGGATAGGATAGGGAAAGATTCTGTGGGGCAATCCTGAGGGAGAGAAGGGAATAGGGGAGGATCAATGGGGCTAGCCTGAGGGAGAAAAGGAGGATAGGAGAGGCGTCTGTGGGGCAAGGCTGAGAGAGAGAAGGGGGATAGAATAGGCCTCTGTGGGGCAAACCAGATGGAGAGAAGGAATAGGAAAGGATTGATGGGACCAGTCAGAGGAAGAGAAGTGGGATAGGATAGGGGAGGTTTCTGTGGGGCAAGCCTGAGGAGAGAAGGAGAGGAGAGACTAATCGTAACTACTCATTTATTTTGAAGCTTTTTGATTTATAAACCCCAAACATTTCCGTAGCAGAGCATGGATATTTAGCATAAATGTGTGTGTGTACGCCCTAGAACAAGGACAGAAACACCAGCCTGAAGATGACAGGATGTTGGGCCTAGAGGCAAAAAGGAGCTGTGACGTTCCTTCAAATATACCAGGGTGATCCGACATAAAAAAACATATAGCCCCTCCCTGGTACACAGCTGGAAGGGATCTGATCTGATAGCTCAACTGCTAATTCTCTGCCTTACTAGGCAGAGTCCACCGGATCAAATCCCAGTAAGGAAGGGTGTGGCTAGCTGATGAGGCCAGAACAAGGCCGAAATGGGACCATCCTAGTCTCCCTTAATTTTAAAATTCCAGCTAAAAAAACATTTGACATATATACACACACACAAACACAAAATACAATACACACATAAATCGTTCTGAATATATATAGTGAATGGGAATCAAAATAAATAGTAGGTCTCCCCCTCAATGTTATAGGAGAATGCTATTCCAAACTTTTGAATTATTATAAAATACATTTCATTATAAATATTAATGAATATAATCTCACTATGTAGATAAAATTGAAAGTTTATTTTAAAAATAATAAAACAATTAATCAGAAAAAAGTATCCAACAAAGGTAAGGTTAAATTCCCAGCATTCTCAATAACGTAAGAGAATGTAATATTTCTCAGACATTTCTTTAGTCAGTCAGAGATATACAGTTGATTATTATGACATCCTTTTTCTTTGTTATATACAATTTCTTAATTCACGCAGTCTGGTACCTTTATGTATATTATGAGGAAGATTGGCTTAATACCAGAAAATAGGACTAATTTTTATGATACAAATTTTCACTAAAGTTTCAGGGTAATGACAGTGTTTTAACATACCTTTCTCTGGACCAGTATATTTTTCTTTTGCATAGTCCACATCAAAAATATAACGGTAAAAGCATAGCTGGGTGAATAACGCCTTGTCAGAGTACTGTAATAAAACACAGACACACATAAAGTATGATACTGAAAAAACAGCTCAAACTAGAATAGCCATGCTCACATATAACTTTTATGCTATTTCACTGTTACTTATTAAAGCTAAATATTTACTATTAGTTTTTGTCAGCTGCCTTGGAAAGCAATTCAGTTATATGTTATGGTATACTAAATAAATGTCTAAAAATCCTCAATCCTCCTAAAAATCAGCATGGAAACCTCTTGTGCTCTTGTAGTATTAATTACAATAAAGATTTTACCGTATATACTTGAGTATAAGCCAACCCGAGTATAAGCCGAGGCACCAGTTTTTGCCACAAAAACCTGGGAAAACTTATTGACCCGAGTATAAGCCGAGGTTAGAAAATGCAGTGGCTACTGGTAACTTATAAAAATGGAAACCAATAAAATCACATTAATTGAGACATCAGTAGATTAAATGTTTTAGAATATTTATTTTAAAGAAAACCAGTAAACTAGCTCTGTAAATTTAAAAGAGGGTAAACAAAAGCAATCTGGTAATAACAATAAATTAAAAAGTAAAAAAGGTAGCTCAATCAGCAACCAAGCTAAAACCTATTTCTAAACCTAACCCAGGGGTCTTTAAACTTGACAGTTTTAAGACAGGTGGACTTCAACTCCCAGAATTCCTGCACCAGCCATACTACTTCAGGAGTGGGAGTTGAAGTCCACAAGCCTTAATCTTTCCAGGTTTGAAGACTCTTGCATTTCTAACCCTAACCCAGGGCTCTTTAAACTTGAGTTTTTAGAAGCCTGGAGAGAGCTCATGCCGTTCCCCCCCCCCTTTAGCTCGCTGGCTGGCTCGCTGGCTGGATCTCCCACCCCTGATCCTCCCTCCTCCTCGTCTCCCTTTACTGCTCCATGTGTTGTGCAGGGAAGCAGATTTGCTAAAGAGATCCACTTGGGACGGCAGCAGGGGGAGGAGGAGGAAAGGAAAGCTGTTCTCCTCCTTCCGTACCAAGTGGATCTCTTTAACAAATCTGCTTCTCTCTCCGGTTGGGGGCTTCTAAAGCCTGGAGAGAGTTCATGCCGTCCGCCCCCCCCCCCCCCAATTTATCTTGCTGGCTCTCTCCTCCTCCGTCTCCCTTTATTGCCCCATGTGTTGTTCGGGGAAGCAGATTTGCTAAGGAGATCCACTTGGGACGGCAGCAGGGAATGGAGGAGGAGGAGACCCAGAGTAGGCTGCAGCCGCAAAGGAAAAGGAGGAAGAGGAAAGAAAGAAGAACCCTTGCCTCTTTCCTTTCCCCCTCCTCCTTTTCCTCCACGACCGGAAAAGAGGAGAAGGGGAAGCAGCCGACAGCATAATTATTTATTTAAGTACCGGTATTTTAAAAATAATTTTAAAATCCTTGTAGCGGCAGGAGAGAGAGAGAGAGAGAAACGAGCCTTTTCCTCGGAGGAGCAGTTGGCTGGCGTCTTTGCTTGAGCCGGGGAGAGGAGGCAACGGCCTCACCCTCCCCACAGCCGCTTCGCTCAGAGAGCCCTTGCTCAGAGAGGCACTTGCGAGAAGACAGAAGCTCCAGTTCTAAGGGCAACTTAGAACTGGAGCTTCTGTCTTCTCGCAAGTGCCTCCTCTCCCTGGCTCAAGCAAAGGCGCCAGCCAACCGCTCGAACGGCGCGCAAGAGGGGGGGAAAGGGAAGCCAGTGAGGTGGGGGTGGGTGAGAAGACAGAAGCAGGAATCCACCCCCCCACCTCATCGGCTTCCCATCACGTTTTTCCCTTCTCACACGCCGTCGGAGCTGTGGGAGGGGTGGGGCAGGTGCCTCCTCTTCCCGGCTCAAGTAAAGGCACCAGCCAACCATAGCCCCTCCGGCATCGTTGGAGCCGCGGAGGGTGTAAAAGTGTGACCTCCACAGCCCAGTCCCTGCGTCCAGCCCTCCCAAAGGCGCCCCCGAAGCTGCCTCAGCAGGCACCTGCCATAGCTCCCTCACCCGCCCAAGCCAGCAATGCCTGCCGGGCTCCCATGGGGCGCCCTCTTGTGGTGATTCGGCGCCCTCTTGTGGTGACCCGAGTATAAGCCGAGGTCGGGTTTTTCAGCCCATTTTTGGGGCTGAAAAACTCGGCTTATACTCGAGTATATACGGTAATAGACTTGTTTTAAATCATGAAACAATACAATTGTTAAGAAGATATAAAAGAAGCATCTGACTACATAGTCAATACATGCATTTAACAATGACTTTAGAAATTATGCATAGTATCAGGAAAACAAATTTCGATATAGTTTCATGTTAAAAGTATATTTAACATACACTATATATTTTTATACAATAAATACCTTGGAAATGCGTACATTGTGTGTGAAATAATTCTGAGCCTATGACTTGTGACATTCCAGAGAACTTTTGGAGAATTTTATTCATTGGTTTATCAGAGACCGCTTTTACTTAGATTTAAAATGAAAATTTCCTATCAGAACTACATCTATTTCAATATTATTCTGTCAGTCAGTGATTTTGCTTGAATTTGCAGATTGTAGATAATGATTGGGAAAAATTACTTGGGTTGATAGATTAATCTGTAGAATAAGGCTATTACTCTTACAAACTTCATTGGTAGAAACTGAACAACATGCTTTGTTACTTTTAAAGAAAAAGATATACTGTTAAAGAAAAAGATATTTTTAAAATACTTTTTTCAAAATCAATGCATGCTTTAAAAATAAAAGTATATTATTACAAGCACAAACTAGATTATTTTGCTTCTTAGTTTATAAAGTAGAACTGTGCTTCCCAAGAGAACTTCTCACATTATTTGAACTTCTTATAGCATGACATTATTTAATTGAAAGAATATTTTTCTTTCTTTTTTCTTTCTTTTATTTTTTAATGCATTTTTGGCTTATCAACTCAATTGGAATAGTTAGTTCATTTTTCTCTTTGGTCTACTGAAAATGGTTTGGTTTGGGACTGAAAATGGTACGCATATAAATATGCCTTAAATGAATTAGTAATTATTGGTTACATAACAATTATTCTTCAATTAAGCATCCCTCACACAGCAAATAGAGTGGTACAGTGTTCCCCCGATTTTCGCGGGGGATGCGTTCCGAGCCCACCCGCGAAAGTCGAATTTCTGCGAAGTAGAGATGCGGAAGTAAATACACCATTTTTGCATATCACAAGTCATCCCTTAACACTTTAAACCCCTAAATTACCATTTTCCATTCCTTTAACAACCATTTACTCACTATTATTACTGGTACTCACCATTGAATAAGACACTTAGTGATCCTGATATTTCTAAACATAATTATTTATTAACAATATTTTTTTTTTGTTATTTATTTGCAAAAATTATTAGTTTGGTGATGACGTATGACATCATTGGGCGGGAAAAAATGTGGTATATAAAAAAATGCGAAGTATTTTTTAATTAATACTTTTTGAAAAACCATACTATAGGGTATTCGCGAAGCTTGAACCCGCAAAAATTGAGGGAACACTGTACTTCTATTTAAGAACTTAATTCATTGCGTGACCAGGTTCTTAAGTAAAAAAGTTTGTAAATACAAGCAATTTTTCCCATAGGAATTAATGTAAAATCAAATAATGCATGCAAACCCATTAGCAAAGAAATAAAAGCTCAGAATTTGGGAGGGAGGAGGAGGAGGAAGAAGAGGAGGAGGATAGTCGCTGCCAAAGGAAAAAGATGAGGTGAGGGGAATCAGAAATATCCCAAACTTTAAGGCTTAAAAAAAATGAGGGACTCTGAAGCTGCGAGGAGGAGCACGTGCCTCCCATACACCCAGTGCGAGGTTGCCTGCCATACACTGTGCCAGAGAGAAAGCCATGTGGGCGAGAGGGGGGAATCTCCTGCTCCTTTGACCAAAAAGTGGCTGCTGCTGCTACCTGCTTCCTCTTGCTTCCCATGCTGAAGGGCTCCATTTTCCCTCGCTCGCTCGCTCGCTCTGTAGCCAGTGCCTTTCCTTCACTGTGGTGACTCCTTGGTTTGGCTGAAGCCGAGTTGATCCAGCCATGGTGAAGTACCCCCTTTTGCCTTTCCATGCCCAGATGCTCTGGGAGGCAACGTCATACCGGGTGTATGGGAGGCAGCGTGAGGGAGTCACCATAGTGAAGTGTTTATTCCCTTACCAAGTGCCTAAAGAAAGGAAAACGCTCCGTTTGCTGTGGGCTGCCCAAAGCGAAGGGAGTGTTTCTTTTCTCTGGGTGCTGGCAGAGGTCTTTCTCTCTCCAAGTGCTCAGAGAAAGGAAAATGCTTTCTTAAGCCTCCTTAAGCACCACCGAAAGGCTCCTCTGGCAGCCCAGAAAAGCCCAAGATGGCTGGGATTAAAGGGGGGATGGCAGGAAACTACCTGGGCCGTCATGCCGCTCTCAAATTTCCTGGAAAATTTTTCCAGGCTTGGGTCTTAAGTAGGAAATGGTTCTTAAGAAGAGGCAAAAAAATCTTGAACTCCCAGTTCTTATCTAGAAAAGTTCTTAAGTAGAGGCGTTCCTAAGTAAAATATTTTTTTGTTGCGTTAGATCAGATGTCTAAACTTTGCTACAGATTAACGACATTTTCAGTCAACATTATAGTATAAAAATGGTTTGCATTAATTCATGTCCCCAACCAACACAGATCTAATGTTACTACAAATATTCTTCAGGTAGCTTATTATTTTTTGTACAATTCAAGATAGCATACCTAATGCTTCAACTTCTTTTTTACTTGCAATAGCAACCCTATAAAATAGGTTGGAGAGCAGACTGCTTGCTATACCTTCAGAAGGTAAGTGACCCAGCATGGCGGGGGGGGGGGGAGTAATTGTGGGGAGCATGAGGTATTTCATTAGGTCGGGGAGGTCTTGTGTGGACTTAGGCAGGTAGCCTGTTCCATCAGTAGCTCCCTTATGGCATTTCTCACCCTGAAACACGTCATGTGCACTTAATAAGCCTTGCATTCAATAGTAAATGCATAGGTGAAAGGAGGGTGTGATGCTGTTCAAGGTATGAGATTCAGTCCCATGAAACTTCAGGTTACCAATGGAATAGATGTTGTGAACACCTGAACACCTCTTCTCATCTGGTGGAACCAGCCTTCAGAATGGGTTATCCTCGACCAATGATATGGAGGATCGAGTCAGTCATTTGCATAATTGCTAGGATCCGCCCTGTAGAACCCCAGATATGACGAATCCTGAAGCCTAGACTCATGCGCAGCTTCTATTCAGAATTAGTGGTCCTACATTCCCTGCAGCTGTGAGATAACGATTTAGAGGGGATAGAATAGATAAATATCTATTAGTAATTTTTTATTTGCCCACACCATGTCAATTCTTGACCAAGATTTCGGTGACTCCGTCTTTTTAAATGCCTTCCCTCGCAATTGTGAACATCGGACCGCTCGGCTGCGAAAGCTGTTCAGCCTCAGCGCTGCCTTTCATTTTCGAGTTTGATTGCACAAACAAGACGCCCTGTTTCTTCCATTAAAAAAGGCTTCCTATATTCCGTGGCAGTCGACCTTGGGAAAAATGGGTGCTCGGAACATAGCCATGATTTTCCTCCAGTTCTCTGCCACTCCACCCCCACCCCCCCTCCACTCACCCCCGAACGAGGATCAGAATGCCGGTGGTAATAAGGCAAAATGGGGGAGTTTGGGGATTGCACGCATTATTCGCTTTTACATTGATTCCTATGAGAAACATTGTTTCTTCTTATGAACTTTTCTACTTACAAACCTGGTCAAGGAACTAATTAAGTTTGTAAGATGAGGTACCACTGTAATTTAAGGGGTTGGAGTGAAGGTTCCACCACATGAGAAGAGGCATTCAAGTAAGGTCATAATGCCTATTCTCCATCCTGGACTGGAACCAGCATTCAGAATGGGACTTACCAAAGCAGAGATCTCGGGGGGGGGGGTGTTGGAGTGATCTAGCACTCTAATGAATGTCCACTTCTTGCTGTAGAACTCACCTGCCAAAGGCAGCATCAGCTGATATGTAAAATACATCTATCTTGTAGTGGCAAATGAACTGAGATGGTTGTGCCCACGTTGCCACTCGACAAACCTTTTCAAGTGATACCTGCATGTTCCAGGCCACGGACATGGCTGTGCTCCTGGTGGAGTTGTGATGCCCGTGGGGGCTGAAAGATTTGCTAGTTCATAAGTTCTGCTTATAGCACCCTATGGTGCCTGACAATGCTTGTGTTCCTAGGGATCGAGGGTGGAAGCCTATGAAGATTGTTTGTCTTTCTGAGATCCTTGGTGCGAACTAGGTATATCTTGAGGGATTTGTGCATGTCCAGAGTGTGCCATCGCCTCTCAGAGGGATGAACTAGCTGAGCACAAAAGGATGGAATTCCTGTGATCCATGAAAGACTGAATTTATTTTAGGGATGAAGAGTCACAGAGTTACCTCGTCTGTTTGGAAGATGCACAGGTCCCCTCTGATGAAAAGAGCTACCAGTTTGGAGACATACCGGGTGAAGTGATGGCCACCTTAATTGAGAGGTATCTTAGCTGGGCTTCTAAGAAGGTCTTTATGAAGGTTCCATGAAGGACTTCAGCACACAGGATAGACTCCAGGTTGGGTATCGATGAATTATTGGCAGGCATAAGTTGGATGTCTCCTTGAGGAACCAACAGATGGCTGGAACCTGAGAGTGACTTATATTGTTTACGCGACAGGGCTGCTGAAAGTGCTGCTGTTTGCCTGCGATGGGTATTTAGGGTTAAGTCCCTGTTGAGACTGTGTTTTAGGAATCTTAATATCTTAGGAAGAGGAACACGATCCAGGGAGAGTCACTCTTTAGAGCACCACGTGCAGAAAGTCATATATCTGAATAGGTGAACTTGGTGGATGGGCGGCGAGATGCCTGCATAATGAGGATAATGTCCTGGCGTCTTAGGTTGCTCTGATCACTCTCCATGTAGTCAGCTGTAACCAGACTGGGTCTGGTTGCTGTAGGGCTTCCCGAGTGAGCATGTTTGTTGAATGAGGCAATCGCCATGACTGTGCAACCAAGCGTACCTGGAGGTCTGCAAACCAGGCCCGCCGAGGCCAAAATAGTACCACGAGTGTGAGTTCCCCCTGTTCTGACAGAAGCTTCTGAATGAGCTCTGGTACCACTGGAAGTGGGTGAGATCATATAGGGGGCCCTGGGGCCATGGACTCTGGAGGCCATTCACCTGTTCTGCTCCTGGAGAGGGAAAGTGGGAAAAGTACCTTGGTAGATGAGTGTTCTTGTGGGTTGCAAAGAGGTTGATGAGAAGGGTTCCAAATCACTGGGATATCTGGAGGAATAGGTCCAGATGGAGCCGCCACTCCGCATGATCCACTCGGACACAGGTGAGTCAGTCTGCCTGCAAATTGTGAATTTCCGAGATCTGGTCTGAGGTTAGGGAGATGAGAGGTCTCTCTGTCCACAGTCCCATTTTCCTGGCTTCTGAATGAAGGGACCTGGGATGAGTCCTCCCCTGCTGATTGATTTGTGCTTTTGTGGAGATGTTGTCCATCAGCACTAAGATATTGGATCCTGTGATGAGGCATTGCAAATGTTTTAGGGCGAGGTAGACAGCTCTCAGCTCTAACCAGTTGATTGAGTGTGAAATCTCTCGAGGTGACCACTCACCTTGGGCCATGGACTCCTGACAGTGAACTCCCCAGCCCATTAGACTGGTATCTGTTGTCACTACTGTTCTGATAGGAGTTCGAAATGAGCTTACCAAGGAAAAAGCTGAGGAAATCCATCAGGAGAGGGATCTGCGTACCTGCGGAAAGAGGCAAACTTTGATGTGAGCTGTACCCTTTCCCGCTTTCAGAAAGGGCAGTAGGAACCATTGGAGTTCCCTGGCATGAAGCCAAACCCAAAGGATGATGTTTATACATGAGATCATCTTTCCCAAAAGAAAAGAAAGGTGCCCAAGGAGGACTTCCATTCCTCCAATACCTGATTGATCATCTGTCTGATGCTATTCTGCCTGTTGGAGGAAAGATAAACCTTGCCTTCTATTGAATCAATAACTGCTCCTAGATGCTGGATGGAAGTATCGGAAGAGAGATGGCTCTTTTCCAAGTTAATGGTAATGTCTAGGTGCTGTTGGGCTAGTTCCCTGGAAGACGCATGCACTAGGATGTCATTCAGGTAACAGTGCACACCAATATGGTGCATAGGTGAGCTGCTAGCGCTGACATAATCCTGGTGAATACCCTGGGAGCTGAGGAAAGACCAAAGGGGAGGGCTCTATATTGGAAGTGGCCCTGACCATAACAAAAATTGAGAAATCTTCTGTGGGGCTTGAAGATCGGGACATGAAGGTATGCCTCCACTCCGTGAGATCTAATGATGCCATGAAGTCACCCCAACGGATCAGGGTGAGAATGGAGGCAAGAGAATGCATCTTGAATCTCTTATAAACTAAGTATCAATTTAGCCTTTTGAGGTCTAAAACCGCTCTCCAGCCCCCCGATGTCTCAGGGACCACAAAGAGTATAGAATAGAAACCCCAACCCTGCTGGTTCTTGGGGACTGGCTGGATGGCTCTGATAGTCGCCAAATACTGAATAACCTCCTTCATCAAATTGTGTTTAGAAGGAATCTGACAAATATAGCAGCATATGAAGAAGTAGGGTGGGTGGTGATGAGGCCCCTGTGGACCCTTGCCAGGCTGCCCAAATTTTGGTCAGCCTGCCTCTGATTGGAAATTGGAGGGAATTACCATCTGCCCCTTTGGAAGGGCCTGGTTGAAGAGGCCCCTTATGGGTGCTTATGGAACTGCTTCCCCCTGGCTCCCCTATCTGCGGCTCTCGGATGGGAGGGATACTGACCTGGGGCCTGGAAAGAAAAATAAGCTCTGGTCAGTGACTTGAAAGTGCCAACGCTCATAAGGAGAGACCCTTGGCAGCCCTTTTCTTGTCACCGCTAGGAAGATCTTTCGTTTGTCATTGGTCTCCACCAGAAATAGGTCCAATGCTTCAACCGGGTCAAAATCCCCTCTCACATCCCCACACCGACAAGTGCAGTCATGAGGGCCAATCCTATGCAGGATTCCTGATTCCTTCCTGTGTTTGTTACTATGGCATCTGGAGAAAGGAATGTGTGGTGGCATATATCTCTCTCTCTCACTCCCATGCTGTGTCGGGCCCACATTGGACTTCACATAATGACTTTGGGCCTGACAGAAACAATATCAACAACTAGAGAAACATAGAAACATAGAAGTCTGACGGCAGAAAAAGACCTCATGGTCTATCTAGTCTGCCCTTATACTATGTTCTGTATTTTATCTTAGGATGGATATATGTTTATCCCAGGCATGTTTAAATTCAGTTACTGTGGATTTATCTACCACATCTGCTGGAAGTTTGTTCCAAGGATCTACTACTCTTTCAGTAAAATAATATTTTCTCATGTTGCTTTTGATCTTTCCCCCAACTAACTTCAGATTGTGTCCCCTTGTTCTTGTGTTCACTTTCCTATTAAAAACACTTCCCTCCTGGACCTTATTTAACCCTTTAATATATTTAAATGTTTCGATCATGTCCCCCCTTTTCCTTCTGTCCTCCAGACTATACAGATTGAGTTCATTAAGTCTTTCCTGATACGTTTTATGCTTAAGACCTTCCACCATTCTTGTAGCCCGTCTTTGGACCCGTTCAATTTTGTCAATATCTTTTTGTAGGTGAGGTCTCCAGAACTGAACACAGTATTCCAAATGTGGTCTCACCAGCATTCTATATAGTGGGATCATAATCTCCCTCTTCCTGCTTGTTATACCTCTAGCTATGCAGCCAAGCATCCTACTTGCTTTCCCTACCGCCTGACTGCACTGTTCACCCATTTTGAGACTGTCAGAAATCACTACCCCTAAATCCTTTTCTTTTGAAGTATTTGCCAACACTGAACTGCCAATACAATACTCAGATTGAGGATTCCTTTTCCCCAAGTGCATTATTTTACATTTGGAAACATTAAACTGCAGTTTCCATTGCTTAGACCATTTATCTAGTAAAGCTAAATCATTTACCATATTACAGACGCCTCCAGGAATATCAACCCTATTGCACACTTTAGAGTCATCGGCAAATAGGCAAACCTTCCCTACCAAACCTTCCCCTATGTCACTCACAAATATATTAAAAAGAATAGGACCCAGAACAGATCCTTGTGGCACACCACTTGTAACCTGACTCTGCTCAGAATACTCGCCATTAACAATAACTCTCTGATGTCTACGCTTCAGCCAGCTGCAAATCCATTGAACTATCCAGGGATTAAGTCCAATCTTCACTAATTTATCTATCAGCTCTTTATGTGGAACCGTATCAAAGGCTTTGCTGAAGTCCAGGTAGGCAATATCCACGGCACCACCTTCATCCAACACCTTTGTGACATAGTCAAAGAAATCAATGAGATTAGTCTGACATGATTTGCCTTCAGTAAAGCCATGCTGATTTGGGTCTAATAAGTTATTGTTTTTTAGGTGCTGATTTATCCTCTTTTTGAGTAGAGTCTCCATCATTTTAACTACAACTGATGTCAAGCTAACTGGCCTGTAGTTACCAGCTTCTTCTCTACTGCCCTTCTTGTGAATAGGCACAACACTGGCCATTCTCCAATCCTCAGGAACTTCTCCTGTTAACAAGGATTGGTTAAACAAATCAGTCAGGGGGGTAGCAAGGACAGATCTGAGTTCTTTAAGAACTCTAGGGTGGATGCCATCTGGACCCATTGCCTTATTTATCTTTAATCGTTCAAGTTCTTCTAAGACATCGACTTCTAAGATCACTGGAGCTGAATCCGTACAGCTGGAAGCAATGCTATATCCCTCTATAGTATTATTTTGTAAGGTGTCTTTTGAGAAAACTGAACAGAAGTAGCTATTGAAATGGTCAGCTATCTCCTTATTCCCATTAATGCATGTATTATTCCCGGTACTAAGCTTCGTGATGCCGCAGTTTTTCTTCTTCTTATCATTAATATATCTGAAGAAGGTTTTATCCCCCTTCTTTACAGATTTGGCAATTTCTTCCTCTTTTGAGGCTTTAGCAGCATATATTATCTGTTTCGCCTCCTTCTGTCTCATTTTATATACCTCCCTATCAGCTATACTTCCAGACTCTTTATACCTCCTATAGGCAGCCTTTTTTTCATTGACTATAGCCCTTACATCATTGCTAAACCATAGCGGTTTCTTCTTCCTTTTACCTTTAGTTATTTGTCTTACATACAGTCCAGTGGCTTTTAAGATGGCCTTTTTTAATACAGTCCACTGGATGCTCGCTCCTGCCATTTTATCCCTCCCCTTTAATTCATTATCTAAATATTCTCCCATTGCATTAAAATTTGTTTTTCTGAAATCCAATACTTTGGTTGCATTATAGGATTGCTCACAATGAGTTTTTACATCAAACCACAAACATAGATGGTCACTGCAACCTAAATTTTCTCCCACCTTGACATCTGAAACCCAATTCCCATTCGTAAAAACTAAATCTAGAATATTCTCCCCTCTAGTTGGTGTCTTAACCAGCTGTGCCAGAGCTGCTCCTGTAAAGGCCTCTACTATATTCTTGCTTTTGCATGTAAGGGCACTGGGGATATTCCAGTCAACATCAGGCATGTTGAAATCACCCATAACCACAATATCTCCCTTTTCTGCCATTTGGGTAATTTCATCCACCATCTTGTTGTCATATTCCTCGGATTGCCCTGGAGGCCTATAGATCACCCCAATTCTAATGACAGAACCTTCTTTATTTTGCATGCAAATCCAGAGAGTCTCTAGATCTTGACACGTATTTTGAATTAGTGTTGTTTTTAGACTTTCTTTAATATAAATGGCTACTCCACCTCCCCTTCTCTCTATTCTATCCTTCCTATACAGTGTATATCCTGGTATGGATATTTCCCATTCATTAGAATCCTTAAACCATGTCTCAGTTATGGCAACCAGGTCCAAATTATCTCTAGATATTATGGCCATTAATTCACAGAGCTTGTTGCTCAAGCTTCGAGCATTTGTGCAAATTACCCGAAGAACATTATTTTCGTTATTAGTTTGCCCCTTATCATCAACAACTACATCTATATTATTTGCAGCTCCCTTTTCATAAGCTTCCAAAAACTGCTTTATCCTCATTGGTCGGGGACAGAAATCACCCACATCAGTTACATCTCTGTCCCCTTTACCTAGTTTAAATGCCTGTCCAAAAAAGTTCTGAATTCCTCACCGAGCACCTGGGTACCTCTGTATGATGGATGCAAACCATCCCTCTTAAACAACTCCCTATTAGACCACCTACTGACATCATGACTTACATAGCCAAAACCTTCAGCTTTACACCACTGCCTTAACCACACATTAAACTCTCTGATACACGTTGTTTTATCCTCTTGGCCACAAACCGGTAACACCTCTGAGAAAGTCACTGAATCAGTTATTTTACCCAGCTCCACACTTAGACATTGAAAAGTACCGTTGTACCTACCTGAACGGTCTTCTCAGTGCACTGGAAGGAGAGTCCAACATGGGTATTACTCCAATCCTATTGGTAGAGACTGAGTTAATTTTTACATATTAATTGAGCACCGCCCCCTCTGCTCTCCCCATGAGCCAGTTTTAAAAACGAAACATAGATAGAGGATAACCAATTTTTATTAATACAACTAATAACTGATTCAACTGCCCACTCCGGCGTCCCTGCACCCTTCATCATACTGGGTGGGTTTGGACTCTCCTTCCAGTGCACTGAGAAGACCGTTCAGGTAGGTACAACGGTACTTCTCCAGTGCATCTGGAAGGAGAGTCCAACATGGGATATACCAGAGATTTACGGCCCATGGGAGGGAGAAGGTCTTGTCAGGGACGTTGGAGAAACACAAACTCTTTGTAAAACACGTCTCCCAAACGCTGCCTCAGCCGAAGCAAAGGAGTCCAACTTGTAATGCCTTATGAAGGTCGAGGGAGCTGCCCACGTGGCAGCTCTGCAGATATCATCTATGGACGCCTGTGTGGCCCAGGCGGCTGAAGCGGCCGCACTCCTAGTAGAGTGAGCAGTCACTCCCGTTGGTACGGGTTGGTCTCGGGCCTTGTATGCTTCTGCGATGCAGTCCCTGATCCAACGACTGACTGAAGTTGATGAAAGTCCAAGTCCCTTCTTCCCTTGAGAGAATGCGATGAACAGCCTCTCCGTTCGCCGAAACGACCTCGTCCGTCTAATGTAAATCTTGACCGCACGGCGGACATCTACCTTATGCCATCTTAACTCTGATGGATGGTTACCGTGGGTACAAAAATCAGGAAGACACAGTTCTTGTTTCCTGTGAAATTCCGAGTTCACTTTCGGAATAAAGGAAGGGTCCAGTCTCAGTATCACCCTATCAGGGTAGAAGATGCATAGATCAGGCCGAACTGACAAGGCGGCCAGTTCCGACACCCTCCTTGCCGACGTGATTGCGACTAGAAAGGCTGTTTTTATAGACAGTAAACGAATTGGTATGGATCTTAAAGGTTCAAATGGTGGCTTTGTTAAGGCCTTCAGCACTAACGTGAGATCCCACGAAGGAAATCTTCTAACCGGCGGGGTATGTTGGTTTGACGCTCCCCGTAAAAAGTCTTTCACCAGAGGGTGATAAGCCAATGATCGTATGCCTTCCACTTGTATCATGGTGGAAAGGGCCGCCACCTGTCGCCTTAGTGTGTTAGGCGCCAACCCACGCTCTAGTCCTACTTGTAGAAATTCGAGGACAGAGATCACCGACGCTGTCCTAGGGTTTACTCGGCGTTTTTCGCAAAACCCACAAAAGGCTGCCCACGTTGCTTGGTAAATGCGAGACGTGGAGGGTCGCCTTGCAGCCTGTATGGTATCAATGACTTTGTCAGGTATATTCAGTTGTCGTAGTCTGAGCCGCTCAAGTGCCAGACGGTTAGTTGCAGCCACTGGGGGTCTGGATGTTGTAGGTTCCCCTGGCTGAGAGCTATCATCCGATCCGGAATCCTCCAAGGGGGTGACACCGACAGAGCCACCAAGTCGGAGAACCACGGTCGGCGAGGCCAGTGTGGGGCCACCAACAGCACCTCCGCTCTCTCCTGCAAGATCTTTTCCACCACCCTCTGTACCAGGTTCGTTGGTGGAAAGGCGTATAGTAGTCCCGGGGGCCACGGTGTCAACAGGGCGTTGACCCTCTCCGCCCTCGGGTCTGGAAACCTTGTGTAGAACCTTGGCAACTGGGCATTCAGGGAACTTGCAAACAGATCCACTGATGGGGTTCCAAATCTGGCGATCATCTGCTGGAAGATGCTCGGTTCTAGCCTCCATTCTGATGGGTCTAAAGTAGACCGACTTAGCCAATCTGCCTGCGTATTGCTGACACCCGCAATGTGCTCCGCTGACAGGGACTGTAGGTGACGTTCGGCCCAATTGAAGAGATTGTTCGTCTCCTCCATGAGGCGCTGTGACCGCGTACCCCCTTGATGATTCAAGTGGGCCCTGGTCGCGACATTGTCCGTGAGCACCAACACGTGCCGTCCCTGAACCAACTGTGAAAATGTCTGTAGAGCAAGAAAAACTGCTCTTAGCTCTAGGAAGTTGATGTTGATGGGCGATAGATCCTCCGCCCTCCACAGACCTTGGGCCATCTGGGACCCAACATGGGCCCCCCACCCTGTGAGACTGGCGTCTGTGGTCAGGATGATCTGGTCTTGTATTCGGAATGGAGATCCGACGGTTATTGCTGTCGATGTCCACCATCCCAGGGAGTCCTTTACCTTCTGAGGCAGGTGTACTAACCGGTGTGAGTGGCTCACCTTTGTCCTCTGGGCTGGGAGCAGGAACCATTGCAATGTCCTGATGTGGTATCTGGCCCAAGGGACGATACCAATTGCCGACACTAGGGTGCCTAGTATCTTTGACAGTTGGGATAAGGGGATTGATCCCCGTCGCGTGTTGGCTACCAGACGCCGTATGTTGTCCTGTCGTTCTGCTGACAGCGCCACCGTGCTTGTCTGGGTGTCTATGACTGCACCAAGGTGTAGCAAACTGGTGGTGGGCGTGAGCTGGCTTTTCTCCACATTGATGGTGAAGCCGTGTCGTTGCAGCGTGTGAATGGTCTCTGTAAGGTCTCTCCTGGCCGCTTCCGGGGACCTGGACAAAATGATGATATCGTCCAGGTAAGCCATCAATCTGATGGACCGCGCCCGTAGGCTGGCTGTTAACACGTCGAGGAGCTTGGTAAAGGTCCGCGGCGCCGATGAAAGGCCGAATGGCATGGCCCTGTATTGGAAATGTCTGCCTTCCGTGCAGAAGCGAAGAAACCTGCGGTGTTCCGGATGAATGGGAACGTGTAGGTAGGCTTCCTTGAGATCGATGGATGTTAAAAGATCCCGTGGTCGAATAGAAGCCAGAATAGTTTGCAAGGAATGCATCCTGAACCTCCGGTATCGTATAAAGAGGTTCAGTTGCTTCAGGTTTAAAATCAACCTGCAGCCCCCGGAGGCCTTGGGAACGATGAATATCATGGAATAGAATCCCTGGCCTTCCTCCTGCTGGGGGACCTGTTCTATGGCTTGGATGTCCAACAGGTGCGCTATTTCCTTGCGTAATTGTAGCTTTTTTTGAAAGTCCTTTATCTGAGGGCAGTTTACGAACCGACTGGGAGGTAACTGAATAAACTCCAACTTGAGTCCGTGTGTCACGGTAGCCACAGCCCATTTGTCGGAGGAGGTCGCTTGCCAGGCTGTGCTGAATCCCTGGAGCCTGCCTCCCAAGGGCTGTAAAGTGGCTGAGTCACTTGGAGTTACGTTTGAACCCACGTTGGTTGTTGCCACGAAACGGCCTCCTGGACTGATGGTAGCCCCGTGGCCTGTCCTGAAAGGAGCCGCGATCGCTCCTGTAGGATTGTGAAGTGTATTGACCCTGGGAGAAGGGTCGCTGGTTCTGGTTGGAGCTGGTTGAAGTGTCCCAACGAAAGGACTGTCGTCTAGAGTATGGCGTGGATCTACGGTCCTGCCTTCGGTTGGACCTGGGAAGGACCTTTCTCTTGTCCTTGTCCTCCACGAGGACTTTTTCTAGCAGGTCACCGAACAGGGTGGATCCTTGGAATGGACCGGATGCCAGCCGCCATTTAGATTTTAGGTCCGCTTGCCAGTTCTTCAACCACAGGAGGCGGCGAGATGACAGTGTGGCTGCCATGCTCCTGGCGGAGAACTTGGCCGCGTGTAAGGTAGCGTCCGCGGAGAATTCCGTCGCCGCTCGCAGTTTACTTAGATCTTGGCGGAGACGTCCATCCTCCGGGCCGAGGCGTGACTGCATCTCCTGTATCCAGAGCAGTGCGGCTCGGTTAATGAACGAGGATGCTGCCGCAGCTCGGAAACTCCAGCTTGACATCTGGTGCGTCTTGCGCAGCAGTGTTTCTGTCCTCCTCTCTTCAGGTCTCAGGCTGTCGCCCGTCTCTGAAGGCACCAAGGCGCTTGATACCAGCGTCACGACAGGTTGATCGATTGGAGGGAATTCCAAGAGCTTCTCCACCTCCTCATCGAAGGTGTAGAACTTCCTTTCGATGTTGGTAGGCCCTTGTGCCGCTGCAGGATACTGCCAGGGTCTTTTGAGCCCTTTCACAAAAATGTCCGAGGCAGGAAAGTGGTCGGACTCAGGTTGAGGTTCCTGAAGGAGGGTGGTCGAGGTATTTCCAGTCTCTGTGGTCTCTGTTGCCTTGGCTGAGCCGGGAAGGTTCATCACATGCTTGGCCTTACATAATAAGGGCCTAAACAGTGTTGGTTTAAATAGACCCACCGTGGGTGGTTGTTCTGGCGCTGTCTCATCCTCTGAGAAGCCATATTCTGGGTCACTGCCTTCCAATTGATCTGGCTCTTCCAACAAGGACCCCAAGCCCGAGGGGGGCGGTGCCGACCATGAATCCCTTGCCAGATGGGACTGTCTGCCATGCTGCTGTGCTCCCATGGCCATGTTTTGCGAATACGCATTGGCTATAATGTCCTGCAAATCCGGGGGCAAATTCTGCCACGCCCCAGGCTGGGATCTCCATCCAGCTGCAGTGGGGGTGAAGGTGGCAGATGGTCCCTGGGAGCTCCTCTCCAAAGGCCCCGCTGACCCTGGTCTGGCCCAGGAAGTGCTGGGGGAGGGCATGACTTGAGGCATGGGCAAAAACTGTCGGTCTGGGGACCAGTCCCCTTCCTGATGGACCCCCATGGGCCCAAAGGCAGCTGGAGGTGACACAGGGTCTGATGCCTGTCGCTGTGCTGGAGGTAGCCCTGCTGGAGAGGCTTGTAAGGCAGCTTCCAGCTTCTTTTCAAGCGCCTTGATGCGCTTTTCGGCTTCCTTAATAGAAGAGGTGGAAGCAGGGGAATGAGGGGCCTTTGCCTTCTCCTTTCCCTTCCCCTTGGGCTTGTCTTTTGGTGGTCTAGGGGAAGCGGGCTTATCGCTGACTTGGCGATCCTCCATAGTACTCACAGTGCCTGGTAACCCACAAGCTCGTTGAGTCCAGAAATCCGACTTTTTTGCCTCCGGTTGCCTGTTTGCTGCCTCCTTCGAGTCATGCAAAATGGCGCCTCGTCTTTCTCGAGTCTGCGCCTGCGCCCTGGGCTTCCTGGCCCTTCGCGCTCTTTCCGCCGTCGGAGGGGGGGGGGGAGCGGTTTTCGCGCCTAATGACACGCCCGCTTATTTCCAGCCCCAACATGGCGGCGCCCGCGCCTGCGCGGCGTTCGGGCCGTTTCCCGGGTCGCTCCGGCGATCGGAGCCTGGACCCGCTTCTCTCTGGCCTCCGCGGCTCCGTGAGAGGGACCGCGGCTTTTCCATCCGCTCGCGGCTCTCGGCGGCTGTTCCGGCGGCTCCTGTGGCCACAGCGGCAGCCGCCGCGCTGATCTCCTGATCAGCTGTGAGGCGGTTCGATGCCGGCCGATCCGGGACGCCTCCGAGCCTCCCAGTGGAGGGGCATTCCCCTCCACCTTCGGCTCGCAGCCCTGGTATGACCTCGAAGGTCAGGGACCCCAGGCTGGCTGCTCCTCTGCGGGGTGTTCCCTCGGGGGGAATACAAAACCCCTGAGGAGGATCGTTGGGGGTGCTGCCCACGGAGGGCAGAGACCCCATCCTCCTGTTCCTCTTCTGTCTTCCAACCTGAAAGAGAAAGAAACAGATTAAAACAGGTTTATACATTTTATTCACTATTATTAATCTAATTTAACCCATTAAGGTTCTCTTAACAAACTCAGCATGTCTCTACTCTTTGACTGAGTTTTTAAAACTGGCTCATGGGGAGAGCAGAGGGGGCGGTGCTCAATTAATATGTAAAAATTAACTCAGTCTCTACCAATAGGATTGGAGTAATACCCATGTTGGACTCTCCTTCCAGATGCACTGGAGAATCTCTTTTTACTACATTAACATTTATCTGGGACAAATCATTTGTGCCAAGATGCACCACCACATCAACGTTATTACCTTTACTCACAGTCTTAACAATGTTTGTAATCTGCCTCCTGTCCCTGCTGGCAGTGGCCCCTGGGAGACACCTCAGCACCTTAACCACATCCTTGCTCTGTCCCAAATCAACACCTCTAACGGTCGAATCACCCACAAGAAAATGTGTCCTCTTTTTATTTCTACTAACTGTACTTGATGGTTTGGTGACATTTATGACAACTTCCCCTTTGAACATCCCCTCATTCTCTGCCTGAGGGACCTTGCTAATATCTCCAACATCCTTACTATTTAAATCCGCAAGAACACTATAGGAATTCGATACAGAGAGACCAAAATTGCTATGTTTTTGCTCAACTGCACGCAATCTTCCTGAACCGACAGTTGTCCACACAGCCCTCCTCCTCGGGGGGCGCTGTGGAAGTGGAGGCTGGACACATGGCTGCATTACAGCATGTGGCTGGGACAATCTTTCCACTTCTGACTGCAAGCTACAAACTAAGGACTGCAGTCTAGAGATCTCGCCATCTAACCTAGATGTCCTTATGCAAAGAGGGCAGTACCCCAAGTTCCACAAGGTACTACGGAAGACAACAGCCAAACAAATGTTACACTGCACCAAGCCAGTCATCTTAACAATGTATTGAAATACAAGTACTTAGCAGGAAAATCAACAACCCCTATTGCTACCAAACTTTGCTGATTTTGGTTTATAGTTATATGATTCGCGGGCCACTATCTTCCTCTCCTTCTCTGTGATCTGAAGTGCAAACAGAAAGAATTAAAATATCTAGAAACAGTACTACCAAGTGACCCATACGACAATAAGGTAAAAAGGAAAATTGATTTGTTAAAACATAAAATAAATTTGATTGAACAAGAACAAATAGCTGAAAAAAATTAAAAGAGCAAAACAGGAATATTTTGAACACGCAAATAAACTAGGATGATGGTCAACTTTTAAATTGAGAAAACATAGAGAATCAAAAATGATAAAGAAATTGGAAGATAGTAAAGGAGCACTAAGATATAGAACAGATGAAAAGAAAGAAATAGTGGTGGAATTTTATAAAAATTTATATCAAAAAGAAAAATTAAAGAAGAAGAGATTCTTAAATTCCATAGACCTACCACCACTATCAGAAGAACAACAAAAAAGGCTTAATGCTCCATTTACTATGGCAGAATTACAACAAACATTGAAAAATAAACAAACAATAAAGCTACAGGCCCTGACGCTATACCTGCTGAATTTTATAAATTAGATAGTAATGTACTTACTCTGAATATGTTAGAGATTTTTAATAAGATTATTACAGATGGTAAAATTCCAAAAACATGGTCAAAAGCCCTAATAACGTTAATACATAAGCCAGGAACAGAGAAGGATAAAATACAAAATTATAGACCAATATCTTTACTAAATGTAGATTATAAAATATTAGTTTCTATTTATACATTTAGACTAAAAAAATGTTAAATGAAAAAATTCATGAAGATCAGAATGCATTTTTGCCAGGTAGACAAATAAAAAACAATTTGAGGACAATTATTAATACATTTGAATTTTATGAACATCACCCAGAAAAACAAATGGAATTGGCATTTCTGGACGCTTTTCATAACGTCGATTGGACTTTTATTAAATTACAATTAAACAAAATGAAATTTGGCACTAAAATCATTAATTTAATAGATGCTATATACTCAAATCAAACAGTCAAAATTATATTAAATAATGACCAAATGGAAAGGTTAGAGATACAAAGAGGGGTTAGACAGGGTTGTCCCCTCTCACCCGTATTATTTATTTTAACATTGGAAACTTTGCTAATAAAAACAAGAGCAAATAGGAATATTAGAGGATTAGAGATCAGGAAAGAATCATATAAAGTCCAGGCATTTGCCGATGATGTCGTCTTTATTACAGAAAACCCCCTGATTTCAATACCAAACTTAATAGATTTAATAGAAGAATTTGGGAGTGTGGCAGGTTTGAAAATTAACAAAAGACGCAAATGTTAATTAAAAATATGACAGAATCATAGATAAAACAATTAGAAAACTTGACAAATATGAAAATAACAAAGAAAGTGAAGTATCTTGGTATTTGGATCATTGCTAAATCTATGTCTTTAAAAAATGATAACTATATAAAACTTTTAGGTCAAATTAAAAAGGATTTAGAAATGTGGAATAATTTACAATTATCCCTACTTGGAGGAATTTGGACAATTAAGATGAATATCCTGCTCAAAGTATTGTTTTTATTCCAGGTAATTCCAATTAACCCTGGGGGAAATTTCTTCAAAGAATTAACAAAGATTATTTAAAAAATTATATGGCAAGGGAAAAAAGCAAGAATAAAAACAAGTGCATTAGAAGATGTAAAAGAGAGAGGTGGGCTCGCCCTACCAAACAAAATTATATTTCCATGCCGCGGCCTTATCATGGATTAAGGAATGGCTAACCTTGGAAAATAGAAGATTATTGAATCTGGAGGGCCATGATTTAATGTTAGGCTGGCATGCCTTTGTATGGTATGACAAGTACAAGACTCATTCATATTTTAAGAGACATATAGTTAGAAAGTCATTATTGGAAGTATGGATTGATATAAAAAAAGACTACTTTTTAACAATTTCAGAATGGATTTCCCCCATCGAAGCAATATGTCATCCTAATCTATCGCAAGAAGGTAAGTTATGGAAATACAAGGATTTATTAGATGAACAAATGAAACTGAAAACTGGACAAGATTTACAGGAAGCAGGAGTAACAACAGATTAGTGGCAATATGCTCAGATTCAGTCTAGATATTAAAAAGATGTAAGAATGTATATATTTAGAAAAGCGAATAATATTTTAGGAAAATTATTTTAGGGAAAAATCAAGGAAAATTGGGAAAGCATATAAATATCTGATTAGTTCTAAAACTGTTGGTTTGATTTTAAAAGACAATATGATTAGTTGGTGCAGAAATTTTGGAAAAGAAATAGATTTAGATACATGGGAAAGAGTTTGGACTTATAACTGGAAAGTAACTAAATCAGCTTCCTTTAAAGAAAATCAGATTAAGATGTTTCACAGATGGCATCTACCCCCTAATAGACTTTCAAAAATGTTTCCAAATACACCTCCTAATTGTTGGAAATGTAAAAAAGAAATTGTCTCTTACTATCATCAATGGTGGACTTGCCAAAAAGCCAAGCTCTATTGGAACAAAGTAGAAAGATGGATTAGAGAAATCACTTCACAAGAAATTAGGAAAAACCCCAAAAATTTTCTACTAGGTATTACAAATTATAAATACAAAAAATAAATTTATTATTTAATAACTCATATTTTAGTAGCTGCCAGAATTGTTTTTGCACAAAGATGGAAAGAAATGGAAACCCCCAAAGAAGAGGAGGTAATTAGGAACATTATAGAATGTGCTGAGATGGACGTGATGACGAGGCGGTTAAATAATCAAGAAGAATAGTAAATTCAACTATTTTTTAAAAATTCATTAAGCATTTTTTTTATTCAACCAAGTATAAACCCTCTCCCAAATTTTGTAAAATTCTGAGAATTTTACAAAATTTGGGAGAGGGTTTATACTTGGTTGAATAAAAAAAATGCTTAATGAATTTTTAAAAAATAGTTGAATTTACTATTAGATATGTCTATAAATAGAGAAATGTAACAGATATCTTTTACTTCTCTGAATTGATCTAATCAATAATAGTTTTTCCTTTTTGTATTATGAAGACTTCTATTTTGAGCGGAGTGATTGTAGCTCCTTTTTATGTTATGTGGTTTGTTTGTGATGTTTGTCTTTTGAAAAATAATAAAAATATTTTTTTTAAAAGAAGCCCTACTGAAAATAACTAGGATATTATGTTAATTTCTTTGGCATTCTGTCAGCAGCTAATTCAGACAGTTTATCCAAAGTAAGACTGGACATTAATTGATGGAGTACCACCTTGCATGATTTTTCTTTCAGCAGTGATTTTGTATCATTTTTGTGGCTCAATGATCAATTTCCTGTCTCCTTATAAAATGAGATTACAATGAAATAGAATCCAAAAAGATAATGTAGGAAATTACTTATGCCATTAACCTGTGTCAGCAATGGAGCCTATAATAAAATACTACAATGAGTGCTCCTCATTAGTCAAACCAGCCAATTAGTCATAAAAGTAAAGTAACAACGGTAGATATAAAAAGCATAGTGAGAACAATAAATGCAAGATTTTGAATAGCTGTTTAAAATGACATTTTAAACATGGGAGGAATCAACAGCTAGTATTCTGAAATGGATATTATGTGAACCTGAATTCAAATCAGCAGATTGCCATTAGAATAACTGAATATCCCTGGTCACTTTATATTTCTCAACATTTTGTATTTGCTAGTATCTCTAGAGTAAATATACTGTAAATGAATCAGTTTTGGTACAGAGTAACTGGGAGTAAAACAAGGATATATATTTAAGGAACATGACCTAGTTGGAATAACACAGATTAGCAGAGTAATGTTAGTATCTGAAAAACTTAAAATACAGGTTGGCAGTGGAATAGATTAAATTGTAGAATATGATTACTTATACAATTTCAAATCCATGTTTTGCAACATTTTCCAAGAATAGTACATACCGGAATTTCACTTACAGCTTTATAGTTATATCAAGAACATTAGTTAGCAAAAATAGGCTGTTTTGTCACATTGAAAATTTCTCTTATTTTAAAAATTCTGCATAGTCTATGATCTATTAACAAAATCAATGTTAAAAATACTATATATTAAAAAGCCCCAATCAGGAAATTGCATTTTAAAAATCTTAATATTATAGTTTAACCCATACTTCACATAAATGTATTTGACATAGCACAGAAGTTTATTTTATTCCTTATTAGCCATTCTATGAAATGCATCATCATTATATTATTATATACCACTTATTTTTAGTAAAACGTGATTACTGCTTCCTGAAGAAGGGAAAAAAAGAGGATGACAGTGATTAAGTTATTTGTTTAGTTTTTGGGATTCAGCAGTAATTACTGGTACACATCTCCCTGACTGCACACAGGCAGCAGGTTGAATAGAACACTAAAATTACCTCCTCCATAATAGTTTGTTTTGATAATGTATTGTGTGTCGAGATGATGAGAAACAGTTGCTGTCAATTTGATTAGCCATTATATTTTTATGTTAATTGCCATTATTGGATCCATTCTGTTTAGTGTCACTATAGAAGCCATACAATGTTAGCATAAATAACAAATTGGAGTAAATTAGGAAGATATATTTTTGCCAATTCATTTTAATTGCCCCTCAGTCCTTCCGTTGGTTAACACAGCTGTTGACCCATAATAAGCACTAGGTCAATATAGCTGCTTGTCAATTCAGAAATGCAAAGTGCTATGTTGTTCGTAATGGATATACAACCACCTTTGCCAGCCAACTGAAACAAGCGACTGACAACCCAAACGAAGGAATAAAGCATCAGCTATAGAGTATAGTGACCTGATATTAGCAGAGAGGCTAATTGAAAGTCACTTCCTAAATGGATAAGAATTTTTTTTAAAAAAAGTTATGCACACACATATATTTTTAATTATACCAACACCTCTGCTCTGTTGTTACCTAGCATATTTTGCAATTAGTAATAAATAGAAAACAAAAAGCTGTAGAGATTTTAAATGTCCAAGACAATTAAGGAAGATTAAGACATTTGTATGTGTGGGTATATCAGTCAAGAAACAAAACCTTGTTGAGAAAAAAAAACTCTTTAAAAAAATTACTGATAAATTTGATACAGGTAAATTTATGAATAATAGATTTTAATAGAATTTTTTACCAGATAGATACCTTCGTAAGTTTTTATTCAGCTTTCATAGACTCAGAAAACTAAATACTATTTTTCTTTTTCTTTGGCTGAATCATTTAAGTTAACATAAATACCAGAGGCATTTCCATTCCCTGTATTAGCTAATATTTTATATCTCTGACACATTAATTTTTCCTGCTCTTTTAAAATGAGCTATAGTAAAGGACCATGATTAAAACATTACATTATTAATTAGAAAACAAAAGTGCAAAGGATTATTAATTATCCAAATATCTTTATGAAATATAATTGCTTCCATTATACAAATCTGAGAAAAAGGTCAAGAATTGGAGATCCATAACGGTCTGTGAAATTCTTTTTTAATTTTTTTTCTTTTTCTTTTCAACACATATCCATACAAATGTCAGTGCATATATCTTACAAACATGTTTTAACCTATTACCTTATCATTTTTTGTATTTTAAAATTATTTTAAACACATTTATTATTATCTCCACAACCTCCATCCCAGATACATCAACAACAGCCAAATCTTCTACAACTGAACCCATCCCATTGGGTTCACAACCCCTAGTGATCACAGAAAAGGAAGTGAAAGATCTATTTCCCAGACACAAGCCTGGAAAAGCACCAAGCCCAGACAAGATAACTTCTTCTAGCTTACAAGACTTTACCCAAATCTTCAACAAATCACTAGAATTGTGCTAAGTTCCTTCCTGCTTCAAATGCTCTCTATCATCCCAGTGCCTAAAAAGCCCTCCATCAAAGCCAGTTGCTCTAACATCTGTAGTTATGAAAACCTTTGAAAGGCTAGTGATGTCCCACTTGAAAACCAACACGGATCCACTGTTAGACCCCCTGCAATTTGCATACCGAGCAAATAGATTGACAGATGATGATGGCAATATGGCTCTACACTACATCCTACAACATCCTGAATCTCCAATGACCTATGCTAGAGTCCTCTTTGTAGACTTCATTTCAGCATTCAACACCATCGTACCGGACATTCTCTTAACCCAGACCTGGGCAAGGGGCGGCCCACGGGATGCATCTGGCCCGCCCGCTGTGTATGACCTGCCTGTCCACTATCTGTGACCGGTCCGCGGAGGTCGGGGTCCGTTCCAGTGCGAGGATCAAAGAGCTCATGGCGTCTGCTGAGACTCCTCTGGTTCCTGCTTTTCTGATGAATCATGAGGAAAGTAGAGACTGGAAGAGTCGCAGTAGACGCGATGAGCTCTTTCATCTTCGCACTGGAGCGGACCTCGACCTTCTACCGAGAGCCGCCGAGCACACAAAATCATGCAATCACTCCAGCACAGTGACTGTGGTGCACTGTGTTGCCGTAAAGCAAACAATTAGGGGTCAGTAGAGTGGATCTGCATGTTTAGGTCAGGCCAGGGTCTGGGTCTTTACAGTATTGGGTAGAAGTCAGTTAATTATATTAGTCTGGCCCTCTAAAACCATCCCAATTACTCATGTGGCCCCAACTCCTACCCTCAAAACGTCGCTGCAGAGCACGGCACACCAAGACAACTAGACACAAGAAAAGTTTTTTCCCGAACGGCATCACTCTACTAAACAAATAATTCCCTCAACACAGTCAGTTGTTTTACTAAATCTGTACTTCTCTTTCTACTATTTTTTTCCCCATCATTCCTATCACCCATTTCCTCCCACTTAGGACTGTATGACTGTAACTTGTTGCTTGTATCCTAAGATTTTTATTAATATTGATTGTTTCTTCATTGCTTATTTGACCCCATGACAATCATTAAGTGTTGTACCACGATTCTTGAGAAATCTATATTTTCTTTTATGTACACAGCATATGCACCAAGACAAATTCCTTGTGTGTCCAATCACACCTGGCCAATAAAGAATTCTATTCTATTCTATTCTGATATATACTTTGATATTAGTATTAATTAAAAACCTTATAAATCTAATTTTGTCATCCGGGCTAATTATTTCTTTTCTCTTCTCTTTATTGCTGTTTTTATCTTAGTCCCAAACCTAACTAAGAACATAAGAAGAGTCATGATGAATCAGGCCAAAGCCCATCGAGTCCAGCATTCTGTGTCACACAGTGACCCACCAATTCTAAATGGGTCTCTTTAGCAGAAAGAGAAGGCAAAACACTCCCTTTTCCTTGACCCCCAACAAATGGTACCCAAGGAAATCCTGCCTGCCTCAACCAACATAGAAGCGGCACTTGGACATCTGTTTCAATAACCACCGATACACTTGGCACCCATGAATCTGTCTAATCCTGCCTTGAAGCTATCCAGACTGACAGCTGTCACGACCACTTCTGGAAGTGAATTCCATAAACCAATGACCCTCTGCATGAAACATTTCCCTTTATTTGTCCTCACTTTCTTACCTATGAGCTTTAGGGAGTGCCCCCTTCTCCTAGTATTGTGTGATAGAGAAAATAATTTTTCTCTATCCATCTTTTCTATCCCATGCATGATTTTATACACTTCGATCAAGTCACCTCTTAAACACCATCTTTCAAAGCTGAAGAGACCAAGGCACTGTGCATAAAGGAGGTGCTCCATTTCCTTGATCATTCTTGTTGCCCTTTTTTGAACTTTTTCCAGTTCCATTATATCCTTCTTGAGGTGCGGTGACCAGAATTGTACACAGTACTCAAAGTGTGAGAGATCTTTCTGGAGCTCCCGACAATCAGTTTCACTTTTCACTACCCAGAACAATTTAGTGTCATAAGCAAACTTTGCTACTTAACTATTTACTTCTACATCCAGATTACCTCAGGGACCGCCTTCTGCTGCACGAATCCCAGCGACCAGTTAGGTCCCACAGAGTGGATCTTCTCCGGGTCCCGTCAACTAAGCAATGTCGCCTGGCGGGACCCAGGGGAAGAGCCTTCTCTGTGGCGGCCCCGGCCCTCTGGAACCAACTCCCCCCAGAGATTAGAACTGCCCCCACCCTCCTTGCCTTTCGTAAACAACTTAAAACCCACCTCTGCCGCCAGGCATGGGGGAATTGAGATCCTCTTTCCCCCTAGGCCTTTACAATTCTATGCATGGTATGTATGTATGTATGTTTGGTTTTTATATTAATTGATTTTTAATCATCAATACCAAATTACTATTGTACACTGTTTTATTGTCGCTGTTAGCCGCCCCGAGTCTCTGGAGAGGGGCGGCATACAAATCCAATAAATAAATAAATAAATAAATAAATAAATAAATTAATGAATAAATTAACAAGTAAAGGTCCCAAAACTGAACCTTGGGGTACACCACTTCTCATTTCTTTCCACCCAGAGAATTGTACATTTATTGCTACCCTTAGCTTCCTACAATTTAGCCAGTTATCAATCCAGGACAAGACCTGTCCTCTAATTCCGTGGCTGAAGAGCTTTTTTAGGAGCCTTTGGTGAGGGACTTTGTCAAAAACCTTTTGAAAGTCAAGATATACAATATCACTTGGGGCCCCTTATCTATGTGTTTATTTAAACCCTCAAAGAATTCTAACAAGTTGGTAAGACATGATTTGCCTTTGCAGAAACCATGTTGAATTTCTTTCAGCAATGCCTTTTTTCTATGTGCCCAGTAATTTTATCTTTAATAATACAGTGCCTGATCTTACAAGAAAAATTATATATTTTAGGTAGAAGTTCATCAATTTCACACGTGTTCCTTTAGAACTCTAGAGTGGATGCCATCTGGACCTGGTGATTTGATGACATTTAGTTTAGTAAGGCATGCAAGAATATCTTCCTTGTGTATCTCTATCTGGTTTAATTCTTCTAATTCCCTCTCTGAGAAAACTAATTCAGCGGCGTCTCTATCCTCCTCAGTGAAAATGGAGGCAAAGAAGTCATTTAGCCTCTCAGCAATCTCCTTGTCTTCTCTGATTATCCCCTTCTGATCATTGTCATTGAGTGGCCCAACTGTTTTTCTGGTTGGGTTCCTGCTTCTGATGTACTGTACTTTAAAAAGTTTTTGTTATTATTTTTAATACTCTTTGCTATATGCTCCTCAAAATCTATCTTGGCTTTCCTATCACTTTGCATTTAGTCTGCCAGAGTTTGTGATCCTTCCTGGTCTCCTCAGTAGGGCCTTCTATTTCTTAAATGAGTTTTTCTTCTTTCCAATAACCTCCTTTACCTCGTTCATCAGCCATACTGGTGTCCTTTTGGACGTTCCAGTCCTCTTTCTTCTTTTAGGAATGCATTTTATTTGAGCCTGTTGTAATGTATTTTTAAACAGTTTCCAAGCATTTTGGAGGGATTTGACTTTTAGTTTCTATTTTAATATTTTCCTCATTTTGGTACAATTCCCTCTGTGAAAGTTTAAGGTCTCTGTGTTTGTTTTTACTGAGAATTTGCTATCCAGGGTTAAGTTGAAGGTCATTGTATTGCGATTGCTGGTTCCTATGGGCTTGGTTACAAAGACATCATGAACCAGATCCTGTGCATTAGTTAGAACCAAGTCCAAGACCCCTTTTCCCCTGGTTGGTTCCATGACCATCTGCTCAAGGGAATAATCAGCTAACATGTCAAGGAACCTTGTCTCTCTTTAGAACAAGAATTTACTCTATCTATTAGGGGATAGTTGAAGTCCCCCTTATGACTACCCTATTTCTTTTTGAGGCCTCCTTAAATTCATTTTCCAAATAGCAATCTGCCTCTAGAGTTTGATTGGGAGGCCATAATAGATCCCTAATGTCAGATTAGTTTTATGTCCTGGGAATTTTATCCACAATGTTTCTGTGGGCGAGTTTGAATTTTCTTGAATTTCAAGTTCATGAGATTCTAACTCCTCATTTATGTACAAGGCCACAACACCATCATTTCTCCTTCTATTGTCCATCCTATACAGTTTGTAACCTGGAATCCTTGTGTCCCATTGGTTTGCACCTGTCCATCAGCTTTCTGTTATGCTAATAATATCAATATCATTTTCTTTCGTCAAGCATTCCAATTCCCCTATTTTTGCTCGAAGACTTCTAGCATTCGTGTACAGACATTTATATGTAATTTTCTGGTGCACTTTCAACTTTGACTGTAGATTTTGACTGTAGAATTTGTAGATGGCCTACCATGTCCTTCTGCTTGACAATTACAATTTAGTTTTCCTGTTGATTCATCAATGTATGTATAACTTCTACCCTCCATATTTGGCAGTGAGCATTCTCGAACTGGAAGCTTCCCAGCTCCTGTTGATTTAGCCCTAGGGATCAGTTTAAAAGCTGCTCTGAAACCTTTTAAATATTAATTGCCAGCATTATTGTTCAAGTGTAATCAGTCCCTTTTGTACAGATATGCCTTGTCCCAAGATGTTTCCCAGCTCCTAATGAATCTAAACCCTTCCTATTGAAACCACTGCCACACCCACGTATTGAAGCTCCTGAGCTCTGCTTGTCTAGCTGGCCCTGCGCGTGGAACAGGTAGCATTTCTGAGAATGCAACTTTGGTGAGTCCTGGACTTTAATCTTCTGCCTAGCGACCTAAATTTGGCTTCCAGGACCTTCCGCTTAGCCTTCCCAATATCATTGGTACCGACATGTGCCATGACAGTTGGCTCTACCTCAGCACTATCTATCAGTGCTAACTAACTAAACTCACTTCCTATCCATTTATAACACTTCATCCAAACCTTGTAATACTCAGTGTCCTCTCTGTCTTTAAGTCTCATTGTCATTCTACTCCTCTTAGCACAATCCAAAAATTTTTTGAGAGCACCTTCTTCTGACGGAATCTTAGGTCCTTTCCACTTCTGTTCCAAGGCAATTCTTGCAGCTGTCGTTATGTGTACTATTGTTCTGGATCTGGGCTGGAATAAAGCTGACTGTTCCACTAAAAATAATAAGAGCTTTACAGGCTGGTAATTTCCAAAACAACATTTCTTTTATTCCTTCCACTTCGGTTCTCGTCGTTACAGCTCTGGCACGGAAAAATGTGTTCAACTCTTTCAGGCTATATTACAAAGTTATAAATCTTTCTAATTAACAAGCTGTCTACTTCAAAACATTTTCTTATCTCAAAGTCAGGTTTCTGTTGTTGAAAAGCAGTATATCATGCAATAGAAACACTCACTTATCTGGGAGGGACGACATGAATCACTATCTTGGTTTTATTCCACTTTGACAAAAGCGCCGTCTCTTCCGTTAAATTCCGGAAGTGATGTAATTAATTAATTAATTAATTAATTAATTAATTAATACACTCTGAAATAACATATTAAAACTTCTTCCCCTGTTGTGGTTGGCTTCAGGCTAGCTCTTTTTTTAAAATATATTTTTATTGATTTTTAACAAGTTTAATATACACACAACATAAAACAGTGCATGGTGAAAAATGCCCACCCCCCCGACACACACACATACCCCACCACCATATTGGGGGTGTTTCTTATATAACCCACTTTAAGCCAAGAACAAATTATCTATTTACATATTATAGAACGATTCCAATTTATTTCTTGTAGCTTGGTCTTGGATTCTACTCGTCATATATCTTCTTACTTTGTCCCACCGTCCCATCAGTTGTTTCAATTCTGTTTCATTATCCAAATTTATCCTTTTATCCATCATTTCAAATTGAATATGGTCCACCATGTACCTGTACCAATTTTGTATTGTCCATTTTGTCGCATCCTTCCAACCCAAAACAATTACCGCCTGAGCGCTTTCTATTGCTGCTTGTTTTATTTCTCTAAATTCTCCCATCACATTGCTTTTAACTAATACTGCCATTTTCTTAATGATTGTCCATTGTATATTTAACATTCTATTTATGTCCTCTTGCACTTTTTGCCAAAATTCCTGCACTATGGGGCATTCCCAAATCATATGCGTAAACACTCCTTTATCTTGACAGCCATGCCAACAATTACCCCTAACCTTCTGCTGAAAGTGTGCGAGTTGAATGGGAGTATAATACCACTTATGTAATATTTTCCTTCTAATTTCCCTAATTCTTGTATTCTTAATTTTCCTTATATTTTCTACTGTATTTTCCATCTATTTTACCTCTACTTGTATCTCATTTTGCCACTATTTAGTCAATCCTTGAATCGTGTCCCTGTCGGACTGCACTAACAGCTTATATATATTGGTTGCTTGTGCCTTGATACCATCACTTTTTTCTCTTATTATTTCCTCTAACCCTGTCTCCTTCCTTAATACTACTTCTTTATTCTCCCTTTCATTGAGATATTTACATATTGCATTTCCTTACCTAACCACCATTCTATACCATTTCTACTTGGCCCGCCATCCTTCTCATATAACTGTTCTATCTAAGTTATCCCTCTTCTCTTCAACTCTGCTATAATCCTATTAAAATTTGTTTCATTATCTCTATTTATTACAGAAAGCGATGACAGTTTGGATTTATATAATCCTATTTTCTCCTGCCCTTTTTTCCAAATTTCCATAGTCCCTTTCATGGGACCTATTAATTTACCTAAGTCGCTCCTATTCCACTTTATAAAAATTAATTCTCTATTCTTTATCCCGTTTATCTGTTTTCCCAATTTTGACCATTTGTTTTCACATAGTTGCAACTCCATTAACCTTTCCATTTGAAAAGCTTCCCTATACAGCTCCAAACCACGAACTCCCCATCCCCCCTTTTTCATTCGCAATTAACCACTTTTTCCTTATTCTTGGTCTCTTATCTTCTTCAATCCAGTAATTAAGTTTTTTGTCCCACTCTTTAAACTTAAATGTTGATAGCCCCCCTGACAGCACCTGAAATAGGTACATCATTTTGGGAACTATCATCATTTTTAAAGCTCTTAGTTTAGAGATTCTCCTTAGCTTTTCCTCTTTCTAGCTCCTCATCTGTTTCAACATTTTCCTCCATATTAATCTATAATTCACCTCCTCAATTTTCACTGGGTTTCTCAATAACCAAATTCCCAAATATTTATTTATTTTTACTCCTAATTTCAACCCTGATTCTTTCCTAATTTCTATCTGCTCTCTCGGACCTGTATTTAAACACATAATCTCTGAATTTTCCATATTAACCGACAGTCCCGATTCCTGTTTAAACTCTTGTAAAATATTTCTTATACCTTTAATCTTCTCCATCGGGGTCTGGGTCAATATAATTGCATCATATGCAAATAAGTTTATTTTCATTTCTAATTCCCCTATTCTATATCCTGCCCAGGTGTTATCTTGTCTTATCTTATTAGATAAGATCTCTATTACTATTATAAATAATTTTGGAGATAAAGGACATCCCTGCTTGGTGCCATTTAATATTTTAATTTTCTGGGTTATTTGTCCATTCACTCTTATATACGCTTCATTAATTAATTTACACACTCTGAAATAACATATTAAAACTTCTTCCCCTGTTGTGGTTGGCTTCAGGCTAGCTCTTGTGGCTGCTGATTTTGACAAAGAGAAGTGGGAGCTGTCTGTTTACAGAAGACCAGGAAGGGACTAGAGAAACAGAGAGGGGAATGGGTTCAGCCAGCTCTCCAGCCAGAGGTTCCTCAGAATCAGAAGGGGAAGAATTAATGAGTAACCCTATTCTGAAAGCTCGGGTCCAAAGAATGTTGGGAAGGCAAGCGCAGAAACAAATTATAGGGCACAGCTGATAAGACTTAATGATGCTGCTGCAACCTTGACAAAAAGGGAAGGATGGAGTGATCTGTGTGGGGATTATTGTTTTAGCTTTGGAGAGAGACATTGATGCATCATGGGTTCATTTTGGATTTCTGTGAACTTTCTGATACTCAAGCAAGGAGAAACTGGCTGATGTAAGCCTGGAAGTACTGTGCTGACTTGAGTGAGTAACTCTGACCTTTTGGACTAATAACTGAGCATTGCTTTTGCATTCATGCAGGCATACAGCCTTCTGTATATAAAGGAAACCTTTTTATTTTATTTTTACAAGCTTATGTGTTTAATTTATTACTTTGTACTTGGTGGCTAGAGGCCAGGCAGAACATCCCCCCCCCCATTTCTTCCTATCTTTTCTGCAACCTTCTAAACCTTGGGTCTAACCAAGGACTGTCTTCTAAACTCGAACTATCAGAAGACACATGACTCTGCATACTTTCGTCCGACGGCTGTTCTATTTCACTATCTTCCCCCCATCTGTTAAATCAGGGTAATTGACAGCTTCTACGTCATCTCCATCTTCTGAATCTGACAATTCTAAAGGCTGACAGGGAACACACACAACAACTATTAGGTATGAGTCTACTTAAATTGTCTCGCAAAATAATTAACAGAAATATTTCAGGCTTCAATACTACTTTTTGTTTCACCATTCTTTCAACCCATGTCTGAATTTTAGTCCAAAAGGTTTTTGCTCCTGTATATGACCACCACATATGGTAAAAAGATCCTGGTATCTATTGACATTTCCAACATTTCATACTCTTATCCTTGAACATTTTAGCAATTCTTTCTGGTGACATGTGTTTTCTATAAAACATTTTATATAAGTTTACTTTAAAAGCGGTTGATATGGTCCTTTTATAATTCCTTTCCCACAGATGTTCCCATTTGTTTAATTTTATTGACTACCCAAATTTTTGTGACTATTTAACCAAGTCTTTCACCAGTTCAAATTCTAATTCTACATGTAACAAATAGCTGTACAATTTCTTAATCAAATTGTCATCTACACCCAGCAAAATAACATCCAGTTCAGTCTTTTTCAATGAAATATTTTCTGCCTTATTGTCTGTTTCATATCTTGCCTTAATTTGTAGTATCAATCCAAAATAATTCCTTGTTCTTCTAATTCCTGACTCAATTTTAAATTCCCTTCCTCAGTCAAAATGTCTTTGTATCTATGAAATTCTTAAGGTTTAACATGGACCACTCTGTTCCCAGAAGACAGCTGACAACTAATGGGGAATGCCAATAATTACCAATAATTACATAGCTTTCTGCCCTTTAAATGATTAAAACAATATAAAACATATTAAAACTACAACTGTTTTAAAATAAAGTTGCTGATCTTTCATATCATATCAAAAATATTATCAGTTGAGTAAAATAAAATGATTTGACTATCTATCTAAAACTAAGCAAAAAGAAAGGCTTTCCAAATCTATTCTGGGAATTCAGTAGTGTCTTAGACTGCATTCCTACCGATCTAATAATACAGAATCTCAAAAAAAAAAAATTCTTTAAGAATCTAATTGCATGATCTGAATCATAATATTGCATCTTGGAGATGAGCCAAAATGTTTTATATGAAAATGTTATTCTGTAATTTATATTGATTATTTTATAGCTTTTGAAAGGCAATACCTTAGGGTTTTTCAACAACAAGTCTATCCATGAAAGGCAAGTTTTCAATAGAGTCATTTCAGTCAAAATTTAATAAATTGATCTCACATAACAGAGAAAAATAATATAAATGTTTAGAAATTTCTACTTCGATATTAATATCAAATTACTTACAAAAGTGCATACATGAGCACATACACACACTAATGCATGCATACGCACACACACTCACATCATACATAGTTATTAGCTTATATACGTACAGTATACGAACAATACGTGGATACAGTTAATAATTACATCCTTCAAAGATAAAGAAAAAAAGAACAAGTCTTTTTGTCCATACTGAAAGATGAACAACAGTCTGGCTGATATACAGTGATCCCCCGCTCGTTGCGAGGGTTCCGTTCCAGGACCCCCCGCAACGAGCGGGTTTTCGCGAAGTAGCGCTGCGGAAGTAAAAACACCATCTGCGCATGTGCAGATGGTGTTTTAAACTTCCGCAGCGCTAGCGAGGAGCCGAAGATTGGGGGGCGGCGCGGCTCTTTTAAAACATCGCCGCCGACATGGGGGGCTCGCTAGCACCCCCCCGAACCCCCAACCCGGTGGCGAGGGCTTGTGATGGAGGGTGGAGGAAGCGGCCATGGGAGGGCGAGCTGCCTCAGGGAGGAGGATCGGGCGGGACCAGGTGGGGGCTGGAATTTCTCCGCCAGGGCGAAGGGCAGGTGAGCGGCGAAGGGCGGGCGAGCGGGTGCTGGGGAGGGCTTCTCGCCCTCCCGCCAGCAAGAGGGGGAGCGAACGGCGTGGGCAGGCGAAGGGCGGGCGAGCGGCAGCGAGGAGTTTGCGTGGGCGGTGGGGAAACTCCTTGCTGATGCCAGCAAGAGGGGGAAGACCCAGGGAAGCCGCCCAGCAGCTGATCTCCCGGTTGCCATCTACGCATGCGTGCCCGTAGAAAAAAAAGGGCACGCATGCGTAGATGGTATTTTGACTTCCGGGTTGAAAAATCGCAAATTACCCTGTTCGCAATGGTCGGGGACGCAATAACCGGGGGATCACTGTACTATTCCTTATTAGGTTTGGCTTTACTGTGTTGGAGGAAAAAGGCATAACATTCACTACTTTATAAACATTCTGTCCTTTTTTCTCTTCAATATTTTACTTTACATATCATATTTGCAGACAGAGTGATTTTTACTATTCTGAAATATGCATATTATAATAGAATAAGATATGAAAACCATCTCACTAATGTACATGGACAAAGTAACTAACCAGTTTACAGATTTGTCAGGGCATGATTGCATACTGCACATCATTTACACAACATGTATTCATTATATACATTAAAATGGTAACAATCCCCTCAACAATTCATTTCACCCCATAACCCCAATTCTTCCAGTGGAATAATTTATATGTTGTAAGTTGCCCCTAGTCCACGGAGAGAGACGGCATATAAATAAATAAATGAAGGAAGGAATGAATGAATAAATAAATAAGCGGTGACTTTAGCTGTTGCTATTCTTCGACAAGGAATGAAATGAACCATCTTGGTTAGCACGTCAGCTAAGTCAAGGACTAAGAGAAAATGAAGTCCTTTGGTAACATAGAACTGGATGGCCTCCTCATGTTGTCCGGTGGCTAGGTGTACAGGTTGGGTCATGAACTTGACGGGTCCGGACAGCAATACACACCCATTGATTATATCGATTATCATGGAAGGTTTGACTGGGCACAAGGGTATAGCATGGAGACAAGCAGAGGCCTCATCCATGAAATTGGTAGTTGCTCCAGAATCCACCAAGGCTTGAGCTGGGAGGACTTGGGTGTGGTTCTTGAGAATTACCTTGGTTGCTAGAATCAGGTATCTTGGGGGTCCAGGATCTTCCTCTGTGGAGATGGAACTCGGCTTGGTGCCTGCCCGACCTAATGTTTCCATTAGGTCAGGCGCTGGTCGTCTCCCAGCAGAGTTGCCTGGAACTGTTGAGCAGGACCACGAGCTGGAACAGGAACAAGAACTGCTGCACCATGTTTCTTCTGGGGACAAGAGAGGGCAAAGTGACTCACTTCTCCACAGTACAGGCACAAACTTTCAGCTCAGTGTCTGGCTTTCTCAGCTTCGGTCAGGCAAGATCTGGCATTACTGAGATCTATCGGTTCACCTCTGGCAATGAGTGCTGGACGACCTCCAGGGTATGAAGTTGCATCTTGAAGACACGTCTTGGCACAGGGATCTGTGGATTGACAGGTGTGGCCTGGATTCCCTGGCAAGAAGCAGGAACTGGTCTGTTGCCCTAAAAAGCTAGTTTATTGCCTAGTAAGACGGGCCTGGGTAGATTGCATTCTGGCTTTGTTGTCAAAACAGAGCTGGTACAAGGCATCTAGTATAGGAAGAGTAGCAGTGTGCATGAGCTCAGTCAGTATCTTGGCTGACAGTCCACCTTGGAATATCTCCATGAGACCCCCTTCATTCCAATCTAATGAAGCATTTAAACAACGGAACTCAGTTATGTCATTGTCCACACGTTGGGAACCTTGTCTTCTCTGATGTAATTATCTGGTGGCATTCTGAATGCAATGGGGATCAACAAACTCTCATTGCATCAACTGGCATAACCCTGCATAATTTCGTAAAATAGGACTTTGCTATTCTATCTGAAGCTGGCCAATTAATAAACTAGGATAAAATCTGCTGGACACACTGTGATATACATACAACATTGATTTAGAAAAGCAGTGGATTTATTAC
Organism: Erythrolamprus reginae; assembly: GCF_031021105.1. NCBI lineage: Eukaryota > Metazoa > Chordata > Lepidosauria > Squamata > Dipsadidae > Erythrolamprus > Erythrolamprus reginae. The sequence goes on from NC_091953.1 coordinate 76,882,329, forward strand.
TGTTTCCACTGAATTTTTCTGGTAAGGCCAGGTGGCAAGGCGGGAGGCGGGAGGACAGAGGCACGGGTGGTGGAATCTGCTATTGTAAATTAGCTATTTGATTTGGGAGAGCTACTACTATCTGTTGAAGATTCTGCATATCGGTTTGCATTTTTGCCATGACATCAATAAACCTGCACAGTGGATTGAGTATGTGGGGTTTCAATCTCTTCTAGTCACGGCCTCTCGGAGTGAAACCACCAACTCAAAAACCACTAATTCATATTAAAATCACACTCTTTATTAGGAGAATTCAGTATAAAGCGAAAACAGTCTGAAGGAAAATGCTAGGGAGTATTTTGTCTCTGAGAGTTCCAGGAAGGTTCCAGGAAGAACTCCAGCTTCGACTCAACTGGATTCCTTGGCAATAGGAGAGGGAAATTCATCATTCAAGATAATAAAACAGCTCACTGGAATCTAATGCAAACATTGTCTGGCAACGAATGCCTTTCACTAAAGCTGGAATAATGTTTTGGAGTCTTTTTCAGGCACACACACATACTCTAAACTTCTTCCATGAACGATGTTGAAACCCCACATCCAAATACCCCAAATCCTTTGCTTTTATACTGACTGGAAGTGACATCAAACCCCAAAGAGGTAAAGCTGTAAGCTTATTTCCTTTTATTATGCAAGTCCTGTTGCCTTCTCAGAAATCTCCGAAATCTGCCATTTAATAGTGAGTCATCTACTATGTCTTCCATTTCTTCCTCACTATCACTCTCTGCATCAGCTGACAACCCCACTTTCCTAGGATATCCAGAGGGACCTGGCTCATCCTCCTCAGAATCTGACATTACCAAAGGTGGACAAGGAGTGCTCACAACAATAGTTAACCTCAGAATGATAAATCTTACAAAAACAAATTATACCATTTCAAAAGGCCTCACTTGATACCTAAACCATCTCTTTAAATAGTATTTAAAATTTATACACATAACACAATAACAAAAGATAGGCTTAGTGAAAAAGATGTTTTGTTGAAAAGACAGAGGATGAAGAAAGGAGCGAAAGTTAGAGCTATCCAAAATTTCCAACCCACTCACTCACTTATACACATAAATGTGGTTTAGATAGTTCATTAATGTTCCCCATCAATTCCCTTCATCCAGCCTCAGAACTCTCCCAAATAAATCCAGCCACAAGCAGGCTAAGGTTAGTAGTCCAGAAGGCAATGGCCAATAGTCCATAAAACAATGGAGCATTGCTCCAACAAATGTCCCACATGCCAAACTGAAATACACCCACAAGCGCTCACTTGGCAAGTGAAGTCAAGAGTCTTTAAGGCACAAAGAGAAGGAGGAAGCACAAGGAACACACAGCCAGAAATCAAACATATTGTTCCCAGCAATGCCTCCCTTTGCCTGCTGTGAGAAATAGCTTTCTAGTGCAGCCCATCAAGATGGACGGGGCCTTCTCTCAAGTAATCTGGCAGATGTTCATTTTTCTGGTCTTTTCTCTATTTTGCGTGCCTTGGATCTGCCATGGAAGGCAACACCTCTTCCTCTTCACTGACCATCCACTCATGCAAGCTGTCCCCAGAGGAAGCCTCTTGTAAATCTCTTTCTGCTGACCATTCAGAGTCATTAATTAACCCAATTGCTGAGGTGCCAAGAATGAGCTCATAATAATAATAGTTTTTCCTCCCTTGAACTGACCTCCAAGGAAGAATCTGAGGAGTCATCCTAGGGAGACATCACAAAAATATGTTTGAAGAAAACCAAGCAATTTGCTTTGCCTATCTGCAAACTAAAGCAAATTCTAATGCCATTGTAGCTGTAGTTCCTCAGAATCTCTGTGGGATGAGGTGTTTTTTGTTCTTGGTTTTGTGGGGTGGGTGGGGGTGGGGTATATCAGATCTTTGAAAGTTTCACCTAAAACGTGGGTAGATTCTTTTTCAAGGAAACTAGTGCTATTCTGTGGGAAGCAAAGTTTTTCTTCGATATCTAACTCCAAGAGACTTAATCCTTTATTATAGATAGAAGGATTAGAGTAGCCAGCCATTTGTGGGTATAATTCTGATCTAATAGGTCTTTTTAGAGTTTATATAGATAAAATTTCCCTTTATAAGTAGTCTTCAACTTACAACTACAAAGTAAAATGACAGGCTGCACCAGGCCTCCCAAGACATTTATCCACTTGATTGTTTGGAACTGAAATGTTGGGCATACATTGGCTTTGCTTTGAAGGCTGGCTTAACTAATTGCCTGCCAAAGGATTTCAGTTCTATGCTTGCTTGGATTTTGGCAAGGAACCTCTGCTGATACCAAGCAGGCACAGAGCTAAGATCCTTTGGAAGGGAGCTCTTTCAGCCAGCCCCCAGAGATGACAGGGAACTGAAATCTAAGCAGGATTTTTCAGCCCCTGAATAGAGTCAGTGTGGTATGATTAGTCTGCCTGGTCATTTGTGCACACACAGTGTGCAGAAATGATTATTTACTAAGGGGCTGAAAATCCTGCTTTGATTTTGGCAGGATTTTTGAAGGGCAGAGGAGAGAAAGGAAATAAGAGAGAGACTCACATATGACCTGCATAGGGCCTCCCAAGATTATCTGAGAAATAGTCATGAGTGCAGATGTTTTGCTCTGTTACCTGCAGACATGTGAAAGAGACCTGATCAAAAGTAGTCAAATAATCTAAATGTAGAATGAAATCAGTGATATTTTTACAAAAAAATCTAATACCCCAAGTTTGTAATAGATCATTATTTAATTTCATACCAACAGATGCTAACTACAGGTAGTCCTCAATTTAGAACAGTTGCAGCATCTCCATAGTGAGATGATCAAAATTCAACAACTTTACAACTGGCATTTATGTATTTATTTATTTGTTTATTTACTAAAATTTTATAGCCATCCATTTCAGTCAATTACTGATGCTTCTGACAAGCAAAATTAGTGAAGGAAGTTGGATTTGCTTAATGACTGCATTATTCCCATAACAACTGCAGTGATTCGCTTACAAGATGTGGCAAAAAAAAAAAAGCTTGTAAAATAAGGTATTACTTAATCACTGCCTTACTTAGCAACCAAAATTCTGGTTTCAATTGTGATTGTAAGTCAAGGCCTACCTTCAGTATGTTCTTATAAACTGGTATTCAGTCTAAGGTTTTGTTTTAAATAAAGGTAATCTTACATTTTAATTTAATATGTGCATCTTTCAAAGTGAGAGATGGGGGGGGAGGGACATAGACTACATAGATGTTTGCTGAAACACCAAGTCATTTATGCACACTGTAGAAAAATATCTCTTTAGAGAGACAATTTCCTGACAAGAACTTAAATTGTTTCAAAAAAAATTGTCCTAAATTGTCTGCTTGATGGATGTGTAGAATCAGATGATAATGTGAGTCACCATTCTTTCTAATCAAATTACCAAAATACTTCTTGTAAAAGTAAGCCTCTCTCTAGCCGTTGATTAATGAAGTGCTGCTTCTGTTTTGTATTAGAATTAATTGAAGTAATACAAATAAGTTATCTCTCTTGCCTGCAGAAATTATCTTCTTTACAAAACAATTTAATAGACTTGGCAAACTATCTTTCCCCTCTCTTTTTTATAGTTCATGGCATGAAATAACAGGAAAAGAATTAGGGTTATGGGATGAAATGAATTATTGAGGGGACTGTTACCATTTTAATACATATAATGAATACATGTTGTGTAAATGATGTGCAGTATGCAATCATGCCCTGACAAATCTGTAAACTGGTTAGTTACTTTGTTCATGTACATTAGTGAGATGGTTTTCATATCTTATTCTATTATTATATGCATATTTCAGAATAGTAAAAATCACTCTGAGTCTGCAAATATGATATGTAAATGTAAAATATTGAAGAGAAAAAAGGACAGAATGTTTACAAAGTGTTGTACATACTCCTGGTCAGTTGGAGGATGATGAAGATATTGAGGACTCTGATTCAGATAGTGTTTATGAATTAGTGGGGGGCCCAGGGTTACAAGTAGTAGAACAGGTGGGAGGCCAGCCACAGAATTGGGCTATGAGTTCAGGATCTAGTGAGGGAGAATCAGACACTCACTGAGTTAACCCTAAATTCAGAAGGGCCCAAAAACGTAGAGAACAGAGGTCTGGAAGAAGATATTAAGGAGAGGAATGGGTTAAATACTGTAGTGATGTATTTGGGGGGATCAGTGGGGAAGAAGGGTGGAGTTTCAACGTTGCCGATGAGAAACATGGATGTTTTTCTTGCCGCTCTCAAGTAAGCAAAAGTATTCTGTGTGATTAACAGTCAGGGCTGCTGTTTTTAGAGATCATGCATTTAGGAAAATAAATCTTGTTAAGTGGAGAAGGAGAAGGAATGCGAGAAATGTGGTCAAGGGAGATAACGGACCAACAGATAAGTATGTGTATGAAATGTGTTTGAATTCCAGAAGAGCAGAGAAATAAATGGAGTTTCTTTATTCATGATATAATGCATTTAATAAGAGTTATTTGTAATTGCTAAATTTCTACCAGAAACCAGAACACAAAGTAGTGAATGTCATGCCTTTTTCCTCCAACACAGTAAAGCCAAACCTAATAGGGAACAGTATATCAGCCAGACTGTTGTTCATCTTTCAGGATGCACAAAAAGACCGTTGTACCTACTGAACGGTCTTCTCGATGCACTGGAAGGAGAGTCCAACATGGGTAGTTTACCAATCCTACTGGTAGAGACTGAGTTAAAATTTACATATTAATTGAGCACCGCCCCCCTGCAGTCCCCATGAGCTCAGTTTTAAAAACGAAGACAATGTAAGAGGATAACCAATTTTTATTGTCAACAACCATATAACTAACCAACTAAGCCCAACTCCGGCGTCCCTGAAACGTAACAGTGCTGGGTGGGTTTGGACTCTCCTTCCAGTGCATCGAGGAGACCGTTCAGGTAGGTACAATGGTCCTTCTCCACTACACTTGGAAGGAGAGTCCAACATGGGATATACCAAAGATTCAAGGCCCATGGGAGGGAGAAGGTCTTGTCAGGGACGTTGGAGGAGAGCACACTTGTTGTAGAACACGTCTACCAAATGCTGCCTCCGCTGAAGCAAAAGTGTCCAACTTATAATGTCTAATGTCGAAGGTGCCGCCCAGGTTGCGGCTCTGCAAATGTACTCTATGGACGCTTGTGTTGACCAAACAGCTGACATGGCCACACTCCTGGTTGAGTGGGCCGTCAACCCTAGTGGTTGAGTCTGACCACTTGCTTTGTAAGTTTCGGTGATACAGTATCTGAGCCATGCGGCTGATGGATTTAGAGGACAGTCCAAGTCCCATTTTATGATGTGAAAATGAGGTGAACAATCGTTCAGATTTTCTGAACGCCTCAGTTCTTCTGATGTAAATCTTCAGCGCTCGCCTGACATCAATTTTATGCCATCGTAGTTCCAAAGGATGACTACCATGCGTACAGAAATCAGGGAGTATCAATTCCTGTTTCCTGTGAAAGGTAGTATTCATCTTCGATATAAAGGTGGGGTCTAGTCTTAATACCACTCTGTCTGGATAGAAGATGCAGAGGTCTGGTCTAATGGAAAGAGCTGATATTTCTGACACTCTGCGTGCAGACGTTATTGCCACTAAGAATGCTGTTTTGATGGAGAGCAGCCGAAGTGAAATGGATCTCAAAGGTTCAAACGGAGGTTTCGTCAGTGCTCTAAGTACGAGAGCAAGATCCCATGACGGAAATCTTTGAACCAGTGGGGAGTGTTTGTTTGAGGCTCCTCGTATAAAGTCTCGCACCCAGGGGTGATAGGCTAATGAGCGTGTCTCTGATACCTGTATCATGGTAGAGAGGGCCGCCACCTGTCTTTTTAGGGTGTTAGGGGCCAAACCCCGCTCCATCCCTGCTTGTAGAAATTCCAACATAGTAATCACTGATGCCTCTCTCGAGTTCAGTCGATGTTTGTCACAAAATTCACAGAAGGCTGCCCAAGTTGCTTGGTATATTCTGGAGGTAGATGGGCGCCGTGCTGCCTGCAATGTAGCGATGACCTTCTCCGGCAATTTTTGTTGTTTCAGTCTGATCCTCTCAAGTGCCATACGCTTATATGTAGCCACTGGGGATCTGGGTGTGGTAGATTCCCCTGGCTGAGAGAGATGACTTGATTCGGGATTCTCTACGGAGGTGACACCGATAATGCCACCAGCTCGGAGAACCACGGGCGACATGGCCAATGCTGGGCCACCATCAGCACTTCTGCCCTTTCCCCCAGAATTTTCTCTACTACCCTTGGTATGAGGTTCGTTGGGGGGAAGGCATAAAGTAATCCAGGGGGCCAAGGGGATAGGAGAGCGTTGACCCCTTCCGCCCCCGGCTCCGGGAAGCGTGTGTAAAATCTTGGAAGCTGAGCATTTCGGTGGCTCGCAAATAGGTCTACTAGGGCAGTGATTTTCAACCTTTTTTGAGCCGCGGCACATTTTTTACATTTACAAAATCCTGGGGCACACCACCAACCAAAATGACACAAAATGACACCCTAAGACACTCTCCTCTCTTTTTCCATCCCTGTCTCCTCCCCCCTTGTGTGTGTGTGTGTGTGTGTATACACACTCTTGAACCATTTCCAAAAACAGGTGAGGGCTGGGTTTTTTCTCTCTCTTATTTTTTGGGTGCTTTTTATCATATTCTTTAAATCAAGAGTCACTTCTCTCTCTCTTTTGTTTCTCTCTCTTTCCTCTCATTCTCTGTCTCAATCATTTTCTCATTTCTTTTTTCCTCCCATTTTTGCTCATTTCTCTCTCTCTCTCCCTTCCTCTCCTTTTCTCTCTCTCTTTCTGTCTTTCTTGCTTTCTCTCTCTCTCACACTCTTGCTTTCTCTTTCTCTTTTCTTTCTCTCTCTTGCTTTCTCTCTCTCTTGCTTTCTTTCTCTCTCTCTCACTCTTTCTCTCTCAGCAAAAAGTTGCGAGATTGGAACCTGAGCTTCCTTCTTCGCGGCACACCTGACCATGTCTCGCGGCACACTAGTGTGCCACGGCACACTGGTTGAAAAACACTGTACTAGGGGAGTCCCGAATCTGTGGGCCATTTGCTGAAAAAGTGCCAGATCCAGTCTCCATTCTGATGGATCTAGGAAGGTCCTACTCAGCCAGTCCGCTTGAGTATTGCTGGTTCCGGCAATGTGCTCTGCTGTCAAGGACGCTAAGTGACTCTCGGCCCAATTGAAGAGATTGGTTGTCTCTTCCATGAGGCGCTGCGACCTCATGCCCCCTTGGTGGTTCAGGTGGGCCCTGGTCGCAACATTGTCCATCAACACCCATACATGCCTGTCTTGTACTATTGGAGCAAATGTTTGTAGGGCCAGGAAGACTGCCCTGAGTTCGAGGAAATTTATATTGATCGGGGTTAGGTCTTCTGTTGAACAAAGTCCTTGGGCCATGTGATGACCCATGTGGGCGTCCCATCCTGAAAGACTGGCGTCTGTTGTAAGGATGACCGGATCCTGTATGTGGAAGGGAGAGCCCTTGCGTAATGCTTGAGATGTCCACCACCTCAAGGACTCTCTGACCTTCCGCAGTACCTTGACCTGTTTGTGAGAGTGGCTCACCTTGGCCCTTTGAGCGGGAAGTAAGAACCGCTGCAGATTCCGGATATGGTGTCTGGCCCAGGGTACGATGCCTATGGCCGACACCAAGGTCCCCAGTATTTTGGATAGTAACGATAGCGGGACCCGCCTGTGATGTTAGATACTAGAGATCAATTGGTGTATGTTGCATTGTCTTTCTGGGGAAAGCGATACTGTGTTTGACAGTGTGTCTATGACGGACCCTAAGTGGAGTAGTCTTGTAGTGGGAGACAACTGACTTTTCTCCACATTGATGGTAAAGCCGTGGGCTTCTAATGTTTGTATGGTCTTGGTCAAGTCATTTCTGGCCCTTGATGGGGATCTGGACAATATAATTATGTCGTCCAGGTAGGCCATTAACCGGATTGATTGATGTCGAAGGTTGGCGGTTAATATGTCCAAAAGCTTGGTAAAAGTCTGTGGGGCCAATGAAAGGCCGAATGGCATGGCCCTGTACTGGAAGTGTCTCCCCTCGGTACAGAAGCGGAGGAACTTCCAATGTGCTGGATGGATAGGGACATGTAGGTAGGCTTCCTTTAGCTCTATGGACGTTAATAGATCTCGAGATTGGATCGATCCTAGGATTGTTTGTAAGGAGTGCATTCGGAACCTCCTGTATTTTATAAAGACATTCAGTTGTTTTAGACTGAGGATTAATCTGCATCCTCCCGAGTCCTTGGGGACGATGAAGATCACCGAATAGAACCCCTTGCCCTCTTTCTGACAGGGTACCTGTTCTGTGGCCTAAATGTCTAGCAAATGTGTGATTTCCTTGCGTAATTGCAGTCTCTTTTGTGCATCTCGTATTATTGGACAGTGAAGGAAGCGGGTGGGAGGAGGATGGATAAACTCCAACCTGAGTTTATCCATCCGTGTGCGACGGTGGCCAAAGCCCATTTGTCGGATGATGTGAGTTGCCAGGAGGTGCTGAAATGTTGGAACTTCCCTCCTATTGGTTGTAGAGCAGCAGAGTCATTTGGTGCATCGAAAACCTCTCTGGCTGTTACCCTGAAAGGGCCTTCTCGATTGTTGATAGTCCCTAGACCTGTCCTGGAACGATCCTCGATTGGTTCTGAAGGACGGTTGGTTATATTGACCTTGCGCGAAGGGTCTTTGGTTCTGTCCAGTTCCTGTGGTAGGGTTCCCAGAGAAAGGGTTGGCATCTCGTGTATGGAGTGGACCTGCGGTCCTGTCGTCTATTAGCTTTGGGGAGCACTTTCCTTTTGTCTCTGTCCTCTATGAGGACCTTTTCTAGGATACCCCCAAAAAGCATCGAGCCCTGGAAGGGGCCTGAGGCGAACCGCCACTTAGATTTTAAGTCCGCCTGCCAGTTCCTTAACCAGATGAGGCGGCACGAGGACAATGTGGTTGCCATGCTTCTGGTTGAGAACTTTGCTGCATGGAGAGTGGCGTCTGCAGAAAATTCTGCCGCCGCCAGTAGCTTGCTCAAATCCTGGTGGAGGTGGCCATCCTCAAGTCCGAGTTGAGATTGCATATCTTGTATCCACATTATTGATGCCCTATTAAAGAATGATGCTGCGGCAGCTGCTCTGAACCCCCAGCTGGACATCTGATGTGCTTTTCGCAATAAAGTCTCTGCCTTTCTATCCTCTGGTTTTAGGCTGCCGCCTATTTCTGAAGGTACCAGAGCGCTGGAGACAAGCGTCACCACTGGCTGGTCAATGGGTGGGAACTCGAGGAGCTTCTCCACCTCCTCATCGAAGGTGTAAAATTTCCACTCGGGGTTTGAGGGTCCTTGTGCTGCGGCAGGGTGCTGCCAAGGACGCTTGACCCCTTCCACGAAGATTTCTGACGATGGAATATGGTCGGATTCAGGCTGAGGCTCCTTGAGGAGGGTAGCTGATGTGTTGTTTGTATCTGTGGTCTCGGTTGCCTTAGGTGCACCGGGTAGGTCCATTACCTGCTTGGCCTTGTAAAGCAGGGTCCTGAAAAGTGCTGGTTTAAACAGACCCCCAGCTGGTCGCTGCTCTGGCCTTGTTTCATCCTCGGATAAGTCATATTCTCTGTCGCTGTCATCGAATGGGGCTGGTTCTTCCATCAATGACCCCAAACCCGAAGGGGGCGGTACCGACCAGAGGTTCCTTGCTTGTGTTGGTTGGGGGTGTCTAGTATATTGTTGCACCCCCGCTGCTATTCCCTGTGAATATGCATTGGAGATAATATCTTGTAGGCCAGGTGGCATATGGTGCCATGTGCCAGAGGGGCCACTTAGGGCAGCAGTAGGGGTAAATGTAGCTGAAGGCCCTTGTAGGCTTCGAACTGAGTGGCCTGCAGACCTCGGTCTGGTCCAGGATATGCCAGGTGATGGCATGACCTGAGGTAGGGGTGGAAATTGTCTTTCAGGAGACCAGTCCCACTCAGTCATGTTCCCTGTAGGCCCAAAGGTAGATTGGGTGGTCATTTGGTCAGGGGTTGATGGTTGCCTTTGTGTTAGGGACAATCTTGTAGGAGAAGTGTGGAGGCCGCTTCCAACTTCTGTTCCAGGGCTTTAATCCGCTTCTCAGCCTCCTTCAGTGAGGAATTAGAAGCTGAGGAGTGTGAGGCCTTGGTCTTCTCCTTGGCCTTCCCCTTGCTTTTGTCCTTTAACATGGGGGAACTGGTCTTATCACTCCCGGTATGGTCCTCCATTGTACTCACAGTTACTTCGATAATAAATTGGCTCTGGTGCTCTAGCAGAGGCTCCGGTAGCAAGGAAAACCTCCAAATGCTTCGTCAGTCTGCTCCCAAAATGGCGCTCGAGCCTCCTCGTCTCTTGCACCGGTGCACTAGAGTCTAACTGCCCTTTCACGCCCATCCGCTGCCGGAATTGGCGTTTTCGCTCCTTCCGGAGCAATCTAAGCGCCGGCCGATGGCGGCCCTTCAAAATGGTGGCACCCGTGCCGATCCGTGGTCTCTGGCCTTGCTGCTCCTTGCCCTGCCGCCGATATGCTACCCGCCAGTTTTTTTCTTGGGCTCTATCCTCGGCCCGCTTCAATGCCGGCTGTGGCGGTTGCTTTGGTGGCGGCTTTTTTTCGGCGGCCACTGAACAGCTGAGAGGCACTTCATCGGGGCCTGTCAGTTCCCAGGAGCGTTTTAGAGCCTCCCAGTGGGGGGGGGGCAGACCCCCCCATCTTTGGCTCGCAGCCCTAATTTGGCCTCGGAGGCCAGGGACCCCAGGCTGAGGTGCTCCTCTCCAGGGCAAATTCCCATGGAGGGAAAAGGACCCCTGAGGAGTAGCCGTCGGGGGTGGTGCCCACAGAGGGCAGAGACCCCATCCAAGCCATCTTCACCACCTGAAAGACAAAAAGAAAAAACATTAAACAGGTAATTTACTATTTAACCTTAAGAGCAAAACTGAGCAGTCTCTACAGTGGGACTGAGTCGTTTAAAACAGTGGAGAAAGACTTGTTCTTATTTATTTATTTATTTATTTATTTGATTTATATGCCACCTCTCTCCGTGGACTAGGGGCAACTTACAACACATAAATTATTCCACTCAACCCCAGCCCCCCTCTCTCCAGGCCACATTCAGTAGCAAAAAAAAAAAAAAAAAAAAACTGGAAAAACCTCAGAGCCAGGTCACTGGGCCTTTGAAACAATTGAGCTGCTCCCTCCTGAGGATTCTCCTGAGGGTGAAGAAGCCGTTCCTTCAGGACCTAGCCCCAACTGGAATGAGGAGCCCAGTGGAGAAGAGGACTCTATGGTGAGTGAACCTATACCTCCATTCCTCCTTAAGGCAAAGATTAAAATAATAACCATGAGGGAAGAAGGGGAAATACAAGTCCTTATAGATACAGGGTGCTCGAAATGCCTTATCAGCAAAGCAGTAGTAGGAAAATTAAGAATCCAACCAGACCTTTTGCCAACCCCATCTATTTTCAACAAGTAGATGGTTCCCTCGTAGGTGGAGTTCCAGCCACACTCCTGATGGAGTTGAGTTGCAAATAGGCCGACACCTTGAATTTCTTTGGTTTATAGTCGCCCCCAAGATGTCAGAAGCAGTCATATTGGGTGTGGTTTGGTTGGACAAATGGATCCTCACCATTAGGTGGGAGGATGGCTTACCATACACATCGGGCCTGCCCCTCCCCCAGAGACTGGAGGAGGAATCCTCCTCCCCAGGAGGGAACAATGGCTACCATGAAGGAAGGAACACTCCCAGGTCTCCAAAAAGTGCCCCTTGAATACAGAGATTTGGAAAGGGTTTTCAGTGAAGAAGATTGCAATGAACTGCCCTCTCATAGACCAACAGACTGTGCAATAGAAATTGAACCAGGGGTAACTCTCCCAAAGCCCAGAATGTACGCAATGTCACCAAAGGAATTGGAAGAGCTGAGAAAGTACATAGGCACCAAACTGGATTTGAGAGAAGCTTATTACCGCATTAGAATAAAGAAAGGGGATGAATGGAAAACCACTTTCAACTGCCCATTGGGGAGTTTTTAATTCTGTGTTATGCCATTTGGCCTAAAGGGGGCCCCAGCTGTGTTCATGCAATACATAAATGAAATCTTACACTCTCACCTCTACAATGGTCTCTCGTGTATTTAGATGATATTCTTATCTATAGCCGGAATCTGCACGATCACCTCAAATTGGTAAGGCAAGTCTTAAAGAAACTTTTGGCTGCCAAGATCTGTGTAAAACTTTCTAAATGCAAATTTCACAAGACCTCAGTAGACTGTTTGGGATATAGCATCTCAAATGAAGGCATAGAGATAGACCCAGCTAAAGTGAAAGCTATGCTTGATTGGCAAGCTTGCTGCATGTGCAATTACAAAGTTTCTTAGGATTTGCAAATTTCTACCGACAATTCATTCCAGCTTTCGCTGAAGTTGCCTTCCTCTAACTGAACTACTAAAGACCAGGCCAACCTATGGTAAGCCCAAATCATCTCAGCCAATTAGGTGGACAGTGGAATGCCAAAAGGCTTTTGAAAGGCTCAAAAGTCTTTTTGCAAAGGAGTCAATCCTGCAACACCGTAATGCAGAGTGAAAGTTTGTGATCCAGTCAGATGTCAGCGATGTGGCAATAGCAGCTGTGTTATTACAAGACATGGAAGGGGACAGCTATTAGCCACTCTGGGTCCTCGGAGAGGGGCGGCATACAAGTCTAATAAATAATAATAATACCTTTCCAAAAAGTTAACCCTTACCAAGAGGAAGTAAGTCATTTGGAAAAAGGAAGCTTTTGCTATAGGTGTAGCACTAGTGACATGAAGGCATTTCCTAGAAGGCAGAACAATTCCTTTTGTGGTATGGACTGATCATAAGAACCTCGAGGTATTAAAGACCCCTTGGAGGCTTTCTCCTAAGCAAATATGATGGGCCCAATACTTCAGATGTCCCAACTTCACATTGAAACATATCCCTGCTGGGAAGAATCTCCTTGCTGATGCTTTGTCTCGGAAATCCCAGTATAACAGCCAAATAGAAGAACAAGTCCATCCAATCATCCCATGTCTCCCCACACTTTCTGAAGGAAAAGAGAAGGCTGCACCTGTCTGCACCCAAGACAAGACTAGGAGACAACCCTCACAAAGGGAAAAGGAGTGGGAGAACAAATTGAAGTCAACTTTGCCAACCAATCCGTGGTTCAACAACCACCAGGAAATCTTAACACTGAGGGAAGAGTTGGCTTGGAAGGGAACCATAATTATATGTGCCTGGTAGCCTGCAATTAGAGATTTTCCAACAAAGTCATGACTCCAGACTAGGGGGCCTCTTCGGGTTCCTAAAAGATTGCACCTAGTGCGAAGGTGGTTCTGGTGGCCCAGGATGAGAGCAGAAGTTGAAGACTATGTAAGGAGTTCTGCCACCTGTGCCACTAGGAAACATAGATCCGGTAAACCTCATGGTTTGCTGCAGCAAGTCGCCAACCATAGTAGACCTTGGAAAGAAATAGCGATGGATTTCATCATGGAACTCCTCGAGAGCAAGAGTAAGACCGTTATTTAGACTGTCATTGATTCGCTCATTTCATCGCTTGTTCAGGACTGCCCACTGCCAGAAATCTGGCTAAGCTATTCTTAAAACACATTTACAGATTGCACGCAGTCCCCCGTAGAATCATATCAGATCAGGGGGTCCAGTTCACAGCTAGATTCTGGAGATAATTTGTTCACGCCATTGGTTTCACCCAAGGACTTAGCTCAGCTTTCCACACTTCCACAAATGGAGCCGCTGAAAAAGCTAATTCCCAATACCTTAAATGTTATGGGGGCTACCAGCAGGACAATTGGGCTGAACTGTTGCCTTTTGTGGAAGTAGCGTACAACACAGCAGCATGGGACTAACTCCTTTCCAGGTCACCAATGGACAAGTTTTCATCCCATGCCTGAACTATCTACAGAACCTCCCTCGTCCATCAGATTGGCGGAATGGATTGACAAACTAAAAAGAGGATAGGAGGACATCAAGAAGGCGTTTGTTGAGGCAACGGAAGCCTACAAGAAGCAAGCAGACAAACACTGATCACTCTACCCCCTTTTAGTGTGGGTGCTAAGGTTTTCCTGTCAACCAAGTACATTCGGTTAAAACTGCCTAGCAAAAAAGACTTCCGGTTTGACATCACGCTGGAGCGGAGTGGTTTGCGGGTCTCTCCCGAGGTCATCATCTGATTTTTTGGGGGGTTGGCAGCCGACAGGGCGATCGCAACCCAGAGGGAGTTGTGATTTGGAGAGGAGCACCTTGTGTAACTGCGGTGAGAAGGCAATCTCCTCAGAAGCAAGGGGAAGCTCAGAGCCAACCTCAAAGAAACTGGCCATGCAGCCAGTACATAGGTGTGACAGCCCGACATTTTGAGAGGAAGCAAGAAAGCTACATCTCCACCCCATGCCCAGTCAACGAAGCGGTGGAAGTGATGTGCCGGTGCCTGGAGGCTGTTGGGGCCTGGATGGGTGTCAACAGACTCAAGCTCAACCCGGATAAGACGGAGTGGCTGTGGGTTTTGCCTCCCAAGGACAATCCCATCTGTCCGTCCATTACCCTGGGGGGGGGGAATTATTGACCCCCTCAGAGAGGGTCCGCAACTTGGGCGTCCTCCTCGATCCACAGCTCACATTAGAAAACCATCTCTCAGCTGTGGCGAGGGGGGCGTTTGCCCAGGTTCGCCTGGTGCACCAGTTGCGGCCCTATCTGGACCGGGACTCATTGCTCACAGTCACTCATGCCCTCATCACCTCGAGGTTCGACTACTGTAATGCTTTCTACATGGGGCTACCTTTGAAAAGTGTTCGGAAACTTCAGATCGTGCAGAATGCAGCTGCGAGAGCAGTCATGGGCTTACCCAGGTATGCCCATGTTTCACCATCACTCCGCAGTCTGCATTGGCTGCCGATCAGTTTTCGGTCACAATTCAAAGTGTTGGTTATGACCTTTAAAGCCCTTCATGGCATCGGACCAGAATATCTCCGAGACCGCCTTCTGCCGCACGAATCCCAGCGACCGATTAGGTCCCACAGAGTGGGCCTCCTCCGGGTCCCGTCAACTAAACAATGTCGGTTGGCGGGCCCCAGGGGGAGAGCCTTCTCTGTGGCGGCACCGACTCTCTGGAACCAACTCCCCCCGGAGATCAGAACTGCCCCTACTCTTCCTGCCTTCCGTAAACTTCTCAAAACCCACCTTTGCCGTCAGGCATGGGGAAACTAAACATCTCCCCCTGGGCCCGCTGAATTTATACATGGTATGCTTGTGTGTGTGTATGTTAGTATAGGGGGTTTTATTATTAAAAGTTTTTTAAACTTTTAATATTTTAATTAATTGGATTATGTATTGGATTGTTTTTCACTTGTTGTGAGCCGCCCCGAGTCTTCGGAGAGGGGCGGCATACAAATCCAAATAATAAATAAATAATAAATAAATAAACCAAATTGGTTGTCGGGCATACTTAGAAGAATTTTGGACAGAGAGGATATTTAACATCAACAGAGAGATTTGGTGAAAAACACCCCAGGCGGAATGAGATTTTTAGCCTCCTCCACCTGTCCGAGTCTGTTCCGTTCCCAGCCTTCCACCCCCCAGCCATCCGTTGCTGCCTTTTCTCCCTGGCCCTTTCACTGAATGGCTCAAAAGCACTTTCGCCCTTGCCTTTTGGATGCAGGGGACACTTTCCTGTCAGCCAATCAGAGGATTCATTACTTTTCATTCCCTTCCACTCTTCCTTCCCTTGTGTTTGCAAGCAGCCTTTATAGGAGACAGAGTGGGAATTTTATATTTTAATTTGTGTGTGCATGTGTTTATTATTTCCTTATCAAGAGACATTATTTTAGAAACTCACCAACAGGAGATTATCTCGGCTGTTGCTTTATTTAATTCCGGTCGGAGTTGTCTTCCCCTCCTCCTCCTTGCTTGTTTCCAGGGTACTTGTGTTCATTATTTTAACACACCTCGAGAGTCCAGAATTGGCTCTTTAAACTCATTAAAAAGCTAATAACTCTCCCTTACCCCCTACATTTTCTGTAACATTTCTAAAGCGGCTCCCAAGAATGAACCTGGGGGAGAGGGAGGCATGCATCCACCTTCCCCAATGACAGCAGGTGAGCAAGACTGGAGGAGGGTCAGGCAGGCTTTTGCCTCTCCAATCCCCCCTCACAGCTGCCCACTTCCGGATCCTGGCAGTGGCAGGCAGGTTCCATGAGGAGGCTTTGAGGAGAAGGAGGAGGAAATATAGGGCAAAGAGGGCCAGCCACAGGTCTGGGTGTGGTCTTTTGGCGGTCCCTGATCCGGATTTCTTCAATTTCCCCTCTCCGTTGCTCACTTGTGCTCTGTAAGCTGAGGCGCAGTCAGAAAGGAGCTTTGAACCGCGGCAGCCAAAACAAATGGAGCCTTCCCTATTTATTGGCGGCGGCCAGAGCGGGCCGGCTTAGGGCAGGCCAACCAGCTCACCTGCCCCCCTCGTGGCATGGCCGTGGCCACTGCTCCCCTTCTGACAAAACAACATGTTGGGTTGCCCTGCTTAGGTAGTGATTTTAGTCAGAATAATTCACAACCCAGGCTTCAGAGTGCTAAATAGTAGGACATCAACAAAAGTACACATTAATACAAAGTACACATTAAAAATATCTTTGTATTTCATGCTTTGTCTTAAGGACAAAAATATTACAAAAATGTTCAATTAAGAAGCATCTTTGAATTTTTATTATATACTTAGTAATTATACTAGTTTTAAAATTTGATAATGAACTCTGAAGAGAGAAATTATTGCTAAGTTTCACTAAGTTTGAAAATCCTTGAAATAAACATTTCTCTTAATGAGCTATTATAGAAAATGTATACCAAGCTACTATGCATTCATTGTACTGAAAGCTGCAGCTGCAGCGTATTTCTCTGTGATTTTGTCCTTCAAATTCTCTCTTTATGTAACCCGCTCTTTTTCCAACTATCATTTAAATTACTCATCTTCTGTATTCTACTGGTTTCTTTAAAAAAAAAATGCTTAACATGATGTAATAATACATTTCTGTTATTTGTAGGATTAGTAGAAAAGATTAAGAGGACTGGTTCATACATTAATGGTGCTACTGTAATGAAGTTTCAGTAGAGTGTGCTTTGGGTGCCCATCTCATGGGTGGCTGGGAAGGATTGGAACTTATTTATTTATTATTTGGACTTATATGCCGCTCAATTCCCAGAGGACACTGGGAGTTTGTAGAATCATGTTCTTAGTGGCGACCCCCCCCCCTGAATTAGAATAGCTGTGATCCTCAATTTCCTCTCCTTTCCTTTCCAAAACTGGTGAGACATTCTCTTCCAAAAGGTTTTCAGTCAGAAAGTTTTTAATTAGTTAGCAATAGTTTTTAACTTACCGTATATACTCGAGTATAAAGTCGAGTTTTTCAGCACCAAAAATGTGCTGAAAAATCTGACCTCGACTTATACTCAAGTCACTGATGGCACTCGGGCACTACAATGGCCCGAGCACTGGCAGCAGGGGTAGGTTGG
Organism: Erythrolamprus reginae; assembly: GCF_031021105.1. Classification (NCBI taxonomy): domain Eukaryota; kingdom Metazoa; phylum Chordata; class Lepidosauria; order Squamata; family Dipsadidae; genus Erythrolamprus; species Erythrolamprus reginae. Next base: position 76,899,880 of record NC_091953.1, read on the forward strand.
ACCCACCAGGGCATGGAACTGTTCTGCCAATGGAAATGAAGCTGCTTGCAGCTTCAGCTAACCGGCGGCAGTCACTTCCGGGATTACCGGTCTTGGCTCTCCTTTTTTCCCCTGCTGCTGTGTCTGCACGCCTCACTTTTTCCCTGTTTCCTCCTTCCTGGCCTCAACGAGCTTCCCTCTCTCCTGACTGGCTCCCCTCCAGCCTCACGCTGCCACCTCCCAAGGCCAGGAAGGAGGAGAGAGGAAAAAAGCGAGGAACACGCAAACAGCAGCAGCAGCAGGGGAAAAAAGGAGAGCCCAGCCGCCCCGCGCCCAAGCGGTCTATTTCCCCCTCACGAAGCCCTCACTCTGCTTGCAGCTCAGATGGAAAGGCTTTGGCATGGTGCAGCTCTCTTTTTGTTTTAGGGTCCCCCTCCGCATCCCTGGGGGGCCTGGGTGGGAGCGAAGCCAGGGGGTGTATGTGACCATGAAGCCCCCACCACCAGCTCCGGTAATTTTCTTTTGGAAGGATTCCTTGCTGCAAGAAAATTACCAGACCTGGCAGAGGTGGGGGCTCTAAGCAGGAAGTGATCACGAAGGAAGGTGACTGTGCCTGTGGAGGCACCTCCCCCACCTGCTCTGGGATTCCTTGCTGCAATCCCAGCCACTCAGCTTTTTTAAAAAACCGAGCAGCTGGGATTGCAGCAAGGAATTTTTCCAAAAGAAAATTATCGGAGTGGACAGTGGGGGGGTCCTCTGAAAAGGCCAGAACAAGGGGTGGATGGGAGCGTGTGATCCTCGCCAGCCACCCATCTGTTGGGACTTAACTTTCTGCCTTCCCTGCACCAAGGCTCCTGCCACGTGAAAAATTTTTTGCCAGGTAAGCTATAGATCCCACTGAAGAAATTTTAGAGAATACTCAAAATGATTCTTCATTTACTTTGTAACCTTAAATAAAAACCAGTACAGTATTGACTGTGTAATTTACCCAAGGGGGGGGGAGGGAGAAAGAAGGAAGAAAGACAGAAAGAAAGACAGACAGACAGACAGGAAGGAAAGGAAGGCAGAAAGAAAGAAAGAAAGAAAGAAAGAAAATGAAAGATGGTAGGAAGAAAGGCAGGCAGGCAGAAAAAGAAAAGGGGAGGGAAGAAGGGAAGAAGGAAGGAAGGAGAGAAAGAAAGAAAGACAGACAGACAGACAGACCTATGACCACAATTGAGCCCAAAATTTTGGTTGTTAAGCAAAAGCGTTGTTAAGTGAGAATCACCACATTTTACTGAATCCATGACATTTCCTAGCTCGAACAGTGATGTGCAAGCTAGGGAAGTACATTTGAAGGCATGTGTAATGTTCTAGTTATGTTGAAATGTGTGGCAGAAAGTGGACTCTGGGTTTTTTCCTATCACAGTGAGGTTGAATGTATATAATTTTACAAGAGCTGTCTCTCTCTCTCTCTCTCTCTGTATGTATATACACATACAGTTTATATAGTAGATAATGTATATTTTGTGTGCCTGTGTGTAATATGTATGCACACAAATGGCATATATACGTAGAATTAAATAGAAGAGGCAAAGGGCTTTTATGAGCATGTAATTAAAATTGTTGAAGAACACTATCCCCCCGATCAGGATCCTAATGAAAAGCCCAGCATGGATGAATTTAGTTCGGAAGATACCCTATCCGATAAAAAAGCAAGAACGGTGACTAGAAGACAAGAATATAAAAGAGATGGACCAACAACCAGAGCGCAAACCGAAGCGAGAAGGGAGAAAAGATGAGGTTCAAAAAGTCAATCTACACCATAAAGAAACAACCTTATTCTCTGTTAAGATCAGCGGTCTCAATGCACCTACCAAGAGGAAGAAAATATTCCACAAACTATCAAAACAAGAACTCGATATAATATGTCTTCAAGAAACCCACATCAAAATCCAGGATGCCGATATTCTATCTTGTCCCAGGCTTGGAGAAACCTATCTATCCCTCGCAAATATTAAAAAAGGGGGAATTTATTTATTTATTCATTTATTTGATTTTTATGCTGCCCTTCTCCTTAGACTCAGGGCGGCTTACAACATGTTAGCAATAGCACTTTTTTAACAGAGCTAGGCTATTGCCCCCACAATCCGGGTCCTCATTTTACCCACCTCGGAAGGATGGAAGGCTGAGTCAACCTTGAGCCAGTGATGAGATTTGAACCGCTGACCTTCAGAATTGCCATTTATGTTAAGCCTAAACTTACCCCATGATTAACTTATTCAGATAAGAATGGTCAAATATTAATTGTACAAATTTCTTTGGAAACAAGAAAAATAGATATAATTGCAATACAGTGGTACCTCGGTTTTCGAACGCTTCTCAGTTTGAACAAATCGGTTTTCGACCAGGAAAATCGAAAAACTTTTGCCCTGCAATTCGAACAAAGCTTCGGAATTCAAACAGCCGAGCTGAGCCGAGCCGAATGGCTTTCATTCAGCAGGGAACGGCACGTCTTGCCTGCATCATCATTAGGAGTCAAGCTGTGCTCGGAGGGTGTGTGCTCGGAGGGAGTGTGATTGGAGGGTGTGTGATCGTGTCGGAGGAAGCGTTTTGCCTATTTTTGTCTGTATTTTGACTGTATTTTGCCTATTATACTTATTGGACACTTAGACATGGGTCCAAAGAAAAGCAGTACTGGAAAGAGAAAAACTCTGAGGACAACGATTGAACTAAAAAAAGAAATTATTGCCCAATTTGAAAAGGGCACACGTGTCTCAGATCTCGCTGTCAAGTATGGCATGCCCAAATCAACTATCTCAACATTCCTGAAGAACAAAGAAGCTTTAAAGGCTGCTGATGTTGCAAAAGGTGTTACATTGTTAAGCAAGCAAAGGCCTCAGGTAATGGAGTAAATGGAGAAGCTGCTCCTTATATACATTGAAGAAAAAGAGTTAGCAGGTGACAGTATCAATGAAGCTTGTATTTGTGAGAAAGCGCTACAAATATACGATGATCTTGAGAAACAAAGTCCTGGTACAAGTAGTGAAGGTGCTTTTACCTTTAAAGCCAGCAGGGGTTGGTTTGAGAAATTTCGAAAGCGAAGTGGCATACATCATATAAATAGGCATGGGGAGGCGGCTAGTTCAAACCGGAAGGCAGCTGATGAGTTTGTCAAAGAATTTAGAGATTATGTAAGTGCAGAAGGGTTTGCTCCTGAGCAAGTGTTCAACTGTGATGAAACTGGATTATTTTGGAAAAAAATGCCAGCCAATACATACATAACAAAAGAGGAAAAATCACTGCCAGGGCACAAGCCTATGAAAGACAGGCTCACTTTTTTGTTTTGTGCAAATGCAAATGGTGATTGCAAGGTTAAACCCTTGCTTGTTTATCATTCCGACAACCCCCGGCCCTTCAAAAGGCACAATGTAATGAAAAGTAAATTGGGTGTGATGTGGCGGTCAAACACAAAAGCTTGGGTTACCCGACAATTCTTCACAGAGTGGATGCGTGAAGTTTTTGCCCCTCGAGTGAAAGAATACCTAACAGGGTAAAAAAAAACTTAGAAATGCCTTTTGGTGATGGACAATGCTCCTGCTCACCCCCCTGCTTTAGAGGAAGACTTAGTTGATGACTATAGCTTCATCAAGGTGAAATTTTTATCCCCGAATACAACGCCTATTCTTCAACCCATGGACCAACAGGTCATATGTAATTTTAAGAAACTGTACACAAAGGCACTCTTCCGGAAGTGCTCTGAAGTGACAAATGACACACAGCTAACTCTGAGGGAATTTTGGAAAGAACACTTCAACATCCTGAATTGTGTGAATTTAATTGACACTGCTTGGAGTAATGTCACTCATTGCACATTGAATTCGGCATGGTGAAAACTTTGGCCAGAATGTGTACTAGAAAGGAACACTGAGATTTGGAACCTGACCCAGCTCCTGTCATTGATGACGATGTTGCTGTGATTGATGATATTGTGACCATGGGAAAGAGCATGGGGCTTGACATTCAACAAGAGGATGTCAACGAAATTGTGGAAGGTCATGCTGCCGAGTTAACCACAGAGGAATTGATGCACCTACAACAACAGCAGCAGAAGGATATGGTCGAAGAAATATCTTCTGAGGAGGAGGAGAGAAGGGAAAATGTTTCAAGTGGCTTAATTCATGAAATGTGTGCTAAATGGGCAGAAATAGCAAATTTTGCTGAAAAACATCACCCTGATAAAGTCCTAGCAAATAGAGCAGTGAACATTTTTAATGATAGTGTTATGTCCACTTTCAGAAAAAATTTACTAACAAGACAAAAACAAATAACAATTGACAAGTTCTTCCATAATGAAAAGAGACAGGCAACTGCAGAGCCAGATTCTCCTGAGCAAAAAGGACAAAAAACAGAAAAAACACCCGAAGGGAAGTTACCCCGTTTCTATGGAAGGGGAATTCCCTTCAAAAGAATAACAATCCCCTCCTCCCTCCACATCCATTCCTGTATGCCATCACAATGCAGTCACAAAGGTATGTAAATTGTATTTGCGGATGCCTGTCTGCCTCTTCGGGAGTCAGGAATAAAGGGGGAGGGTGGATCGCTCGCGTGTTGCCTAAACGGCTGCAGTTTATTTCTTGTTAGTCAGGAATAAAGGGGGAGGGCGGATCACTCGCGCGTTGCCTAAACGGCTGCAGTTTATTTCTTGTTGTTTCAGTTCTCGACCAAATCGGTTCTCGGCCACACTTTTGGAACGGATTATGGTCGAGAACCGAGGTACCACTGTATACGCCTCATTGATATGAAGGAAAAATCCACTGTGTATAAAATAATTTCAGTTTTATTTTAAGAGAATCAGTTGTTCTTAAAAACTATCTGCTGTTTTTAGCTTCTGTCTTTAACAAGATAAGAATTTCCTGTTTTTCCTTTAAGGATATCAGTGACTGCCATTTTTGGGTTCTGTTTTTAACAAGATAAATTTTTGCTGTTTACCCAATTCATATCTGATTAGGGCATATTATAAACCATATAAGGTACTATTCATCTCTAGGAGAAAACAGGATGTAGCCCCGAGTCTTCAGAGAGGGTCGGCATACAAATCTAATAAATTATAATTATATTATTATTATAATTATTTAGGTTGAGGAATTCTGTGTACCACTGTGGTAGGTTGAGGAATTCTGTGCACTTCTGTGATAGGCTGAGGAATTCTGTATACCACTGTGGTAGGTTGAGGAATTCTGTGCACTTCTGTGATAGGTTGAGGAATTCTGTGTACCTCTGTGATAATACTATATAACCTGCTCTTTAGTTTCTGTACAAGTGTCTCTTCTTTATGAGGAGCATCCGCTTTGCAAAACGTTTTTGGTATACCCAGAAAGAATAAACATTTCTGTTCTCTTTGTCCAAAAGTCTCGTGTGAACTTTTTCATCAAATTTCAGCACAGATACATCAATCCACTTTCTTCACAATTCAAGTTTTCCTATTTGGTAACCTCTCCACTCCTTGTCATTTCTAATTTTATTTGCTAAGACCTCAATTGCCAATGCAAATAACATTGGGGATAGTGGGCAACCCTGCTTAGTTCCGTTCTGAATTTTAACCTTCTCTGTTCTATTACCATTTACCCTAATATAAGCTATATTATCCTTATAAATTGCTTGACGCCAGTAGCCCTTCAATGTGAAGTTTTCATCAGCATCCATTGCTTCCACAAAGCTTCCAAGGGAATTGCGCGTGTACAGTGCCTTAAATGCGTGGATAACACCTTGATCCATCGGCTGGATAAGCAATGTGGTGTTTGGTGGCAAGAATTTGACTTGTATCCCATCATGTTCATGTGCCAGGTCATCATGGCCTCCAGCATTGTCCATTAGGAGAAGCACTTTGAAATTGAGTCCTTTGCCAGCCAAATAATCCTTCACCTGTGGAATAAAGCACTGATGAAACCAGTCCCACGTGAGGGCTTTTGTAATCCATGCTTTAGGATTATGCATCCAGTTCACTGGCAATGCATTCTTATTTCTATTCTTTAGGGCTCTTGGATTTCGGGACTTATAAATGAGCCCTGGCTTCATCATGAAGCCTGCTGTATTTCCACACATGATCAAAGTTACCCGATCTTTCTGGGCCTTAAAACCAGGGGCTTTGGCTTCGTCTTGCATTAAGAAGTCTGTGATGGCATCCTCTTCCAGAACAGGCCTGTTTCGTCCATGTTGAACACCTGTTCTGGAAGGTAGGCCCCTTCTTCAATTATGTCTTTAAACGTGCCATGGACGTACTGCTCGGCTGCACCTGTATCCGCTGAGGCAGCTTCTCCGTGAAATGACACACTCCTCAGGCCATAGCGCCATTGAAATTTATCAAAGCATCCGTTACTTTCTGTGAATGTGGATGAGGTCGGAGAAGCAGTGGATGTTGATGGCTGGGGGTCTTCTGAGTCATCAGCACCTTCATCAACATCTTTTCCCTCATCAGCATCGCCTCCTTCTTTGTTTGCCAGACGGGTGTAGAGTTGTTGTGCCTTTGTCCATATGGTATTGGTATCCAATGCAATGCTCTTCTTACGGCAGTCTTGTACCCACACGGACAAAGCAGCTTCCATTTTCATAAGCCGTTTATTTCTAGGCATCACCATCCTTTTTGCTGCCTTGTTGAATGTTATCATAGATGTTTGCCTTATCTTCTTTTCATCTTTCCGAATGTATCGCACACTCGATTCGTTGATCCCATAATACCGACCAATGTCTGCATATGAGCGATCCCCTTTTAGCATATCCAAAAGTTCAATTTTCTCCTTAATTGTCAGCATCTTCCTGCTCTTTTTAGTGTTGCAGCCTCCGCTCTGCGTGCAACGTTTAGGAGGCATCTTCCAATAAGTTTGAATAAGTTGTAAAAGTACTGTACCAATGCATGGTGGGATAACACCACTGATTGCCCGAGATTTCTGTTCATCAGCATTGTCGGGCAAAATTTTTGCGATGACAACGCTGATTGGCCGAGATTTCGGCCAATCAGCAATGGCAAACGAAAGTTTGGTGATGATGTATGACGTCATCGGGCGGGAAAAACCGTGCTATAGAAAAAAACCCGCGGAGTATTTTTTAATTAATATTTTTTGAAAAACCGTGGTACAGCCGTTTCGCGAAGTTTGAACCTGCGAAAATCGAGGGAACACTGTACCTCTTCTTTTTGTGTCTGCTAAAGCAGTAAATAATTTTCCTAGTTTCTTATTTTGAAGTAGAATTAGATCTTGATTTCTAATATGGGTTTCCTACATACATATTATATCTGCCTCTTCTTTCTGTAGTTTATTCGTTTGTTTTCTTTTAATAGTTTAACCCATTTATATTGACTGAAAAGATTTAGAGGATTTTCATTTTTTTTCCTTTTCCCCCCTTTTAAACTGTTTGTTTCTTTATTTATTTATTCGTTGTTCCTTTTCCTTCTTATTGCTGTTTTTCTTTCTTATTCTTATTGTTTTTTTGCTGCCACTCTTGTTGTCACTCTTTCTTCCTTTCTTGGACTAAGATTTTTCTCTCTTTCGTTGCTTACTTGCCTCTGTTCTCTTTCTTCCTGTCTGGTCTGAGATCCTACTTCGGAACCGCTTACATTCTCTCCTTCCAAGTATTGAAATATGAAGTTGTCCGCCTTTTCAAATGAGTCTATCTTGATTTTTTTTGCCTTTCCAGGTTATTAACAGTCTCTCTGGAACTAACCACCTAAATGGTAACTCTTTTCTCATCAGTTTTGCTGTCAAAAAGTGAAATTCTCTACGCCTCTCTCTGATTCTTTTAGGAATCTGTTTTAGTATGATTATCTCTTTGTCATTACACATTATTTGTTCGTTTCTGGTACCTCTATAGATTTCGTCTCTCACTGTTTTTTGTAAAGCACATGTGTACCTCTTTTGGGACTCTGTTTTTCTTTGTGTAGTTAGTCTGAATTCTGTAGACCTCATCTATATGGTTTCTCACTTCATCTTCATCTAGTTGTAAATTATCTGTTAATATCTTCACCATTTTACTTGGTAGATCTTCTTCTGCTTGCTCTGGTACGTTTTGGAAACGGAGAAAGTACGAGGATTTTTCCATCTCTAACACCGCAATAGCCCCCTCTAGCTCTTTATTTGCCACTTTCAGTCTTCCTTCAGCATGTACAATGTTGTCGTCAGTTTTAATTATGTTAGCTTCCATGCTTCCTTTGTTCATGATTGTTAATCGCATCCTGGACACCTTCCATTCTTTCCTCTAATCCCCCAATCTTCCCTGCCATTTTATGAAAGTTCTTGTTAGTTTCTTCCTGGCTTCTTTTCATTGTTTCCTGTGTTATGGTTGTTGATTCTTGGCTTCTTGCCATAAATTCTTGTATAAGTTCAAGTGAGGCCTGTATTGAATGAAGAGTTGGTAACTGACTCTGTTTCTCTGTAGATGTCATCTCCGTATTCATTTTTGAGCTTGAGACGTTTGGGCTTCCTGCTGGAGTTGTTTTTTTTAGGGTTTTGGTAAAAGTTGTTGACATACTTAAAGGAATATTCCACGTCTTTCTTAATGTGTTCTCCTTGTTGTTTAGTGTTAAAATTAAAGGGTAAGTAAAATATCTACCTTGTGCTTAGTTAACTGTCAGTTGGTAAGGTACAAATATTTTAAAACAATTATTTTGGTGATGTTTTCCTCTTATCCACTGACTACACAATATTCTCAAAAGTATAATTAATATTTTTTAAATTGTAAATGGTGAGTAATAAATATTATGTAAATAGGTATTATCTATAAATATAAATTACTATCAGTCTACTATCAGTCTAATCTAATAAAATTATTCATACAAATTATCAGTTATACTATCACTCCAATCACTTATATCACATAATATTCACAAATTCATCTAACTGTATTTGCTATTAAATCTTAAATATCAGATATATTAAATATACAGTATTTCTAAATTTATTTGGTTGTTTGTATTTAAATTGTATATATCTATATGTTTAAACCGTCCCTCAGTACTGTCTGAGACCATTTCTCCCCCCCATTTCCTCATACTGTAGTGTCTATCACAATATACAATATACCATAAATAATGCTAATTATACAATCTTATTGATTTCACAGACTAAAATTTCAATTCCTCAAATAATTCACTATTTAACAATCACTTTGGCCGCTAATCAGGTTAATTCCTTGTCAAATTTCAATTCATCAAGTAATTAAAATTAAAGTGCCCAATAAATAAATCAATTAAATAGTTAAATCGCTTATATAATTAAATAAATCAGTTTGTCAATTTATCATTATCATAAATATAAATAGATATCGATAAATATTATCTTCTTGTCTAATTAAACACAATAATTCTAATAAATGCTACAGTTAAATGAATATACTTATCAGACAGTAAAGAGTTCTAGTAGTAGATTAATGTATGAGAGATTGTAATACTAATCAGTTATAAATTAATTTAGGTTAATTCTCTAATAGGTAATTAAGATAAGTTCAATTTGGGTTTAAAAAAGACAAAAAGAGATGAAATCTCCAACTTTCCACGTGATGCTGGTGTCTCTGTCTCCGTTCTTCCTGTTTTCTGGCAGTTCTCTTGTCGTCAAACGCTCCCGTTCAGTTGGCTCGTCGTTGTCCCTCCTGGCTGTCTCCTCGCAAATTCACACACCCCGACTTTCTTTCCAAATTCAACACAACCAAAACAGGCTGGCAATATCATCAAAGGCTTGACTGGGCACAAGAGAATGGCATGGTGACTAGCAAAGGTTTCAGTCATGAAATTCATGGTAGTTCCAGAATACAGCAAAGCGTGTACTGGAAGGGCTTAGGTATGTTTCTCAAAAAATATCTTGGTAGCTAGGATCATGTACCTCAGGGGGCCAGGATCATCATCGTTAGAACTGGAACTTGGCTTGGTGCCTGCCCGACCCAATGTTTGCATTAGGCCGGGCTCTGGTCATTTCCCGACAGGGTTGCCTGGAACTGATAAGCAGTAACATGATCTGGAACAGGAGCAGAGGCTGCTGCCCCACATCTCTTATTGGGGAGAGATGGTGAAATGGCTTGCCTGTCCACAATACAAATACAGACCTTCAGCTTGATGCCCGGCCTTTTCTGTGTTGGTTAGGCGGGGTCTGGCTGCACTTAGGTACATGGGTTCCTCTCTGGACATAGGAGCTGAGCAAACTCCAGGAAGCACAGGTAACATCTGAATGTAATGTCTTGGGGCTGGTACTGGTGGATTGATAGGTGTCATCTGGGCCACACACGGCGGGGTGTTAGAATTGACATTGTAACAGTTGGCACAGGGGCTAGTTGCACTGCACAATGAGGGAGGAATGGCACTGTGGGCCAATTCATCAAGCATTTTCTGACAGTCCATCCTGGAACACTTCTATCAAAGAATCTTCATTCCAAGTTAATTGTTGGCTAAGCTGGCAAAAATCATTGATTGCAATGAGTTGTTGGCCCTGTTTCCAATGCTTTAATTGCCTGGTAGCTGTTTGAACATGAATGGGATCTGCAAATTACTGTGGCAGCCGATTGCAGAAAGCTTGATAATTGTTCAAAAGAGGGTCATTCTGGGTGATTAGGGGCATAACACAGTCAGGGGCGTGATCGGATAAGAGACTAATTATGAAGGTGACCTTTTCAAGGTGTTGTGGGAAATAAGCTGCTTTCGCATTTATAAATAACTGACACTGGCATATGAACGCTGGAAATTGTTTTAGTTCCCCAGTAAATTTCTCTGGCAAGGCTAGGTGGCAGATTCGATGAAGGGGTGGTGCAGGAGGAGCCGGATGTGCAACTTGATTTTGTAAAGCTCCCACTTAATTCACCAAAGCTTGGATATCTTGGTGTAGAGTTAAATGATCTGCTTGGTAATTTTCCATGATGCCAGTGAGCATGTGTGGTGGGCTATGCGGAGTGGCATGCAATCTGTTCTGTCTGACAGATCAATTATTATTAAAAAGCAAACCCACACATGCTAGAAACATTAGATCGAAGCAAAGGAATATTATTTTACAAAGTCCTGCAAGAAATAATTCAAATCTAAAGCATATTCAAGCTGACAGAGTGTCCATGTATGGAGCATAGATAAACCTCAGGAAGCATGGCAGCTAAAGGCATAAATCTTCACACAGACACACATATATATACACACACACACACTAAATATCCCATAGGCTCAATCAACATCTACAAATATTCATGTCTGACTCTCACCCTTCTGACCCTCACATTTAAGAGAGAGTCATCTAAGTCCCCCTCATCCTCTCACTCAGACAATACCCAATTTCAGGCAACTGTTTTTCATATGTTTTTGTCTCCAGGCCTTTAATCTTCTTAGTTGCTCTTTAAACTTTTTCCAAAGTCTCAACATTTTCTTTTTTTAATGTGGTGACCAAAACTGGTTGCTGTATTCCAGGTGTGGCATTTTAAAGCAGAACTAATACTTCACATAATTTTGATTCTATGCCTCCGTTTATAAAACTTGGTTTATATTTAAATATTGGATTTGTATTCATTGTATTGTTTTCCTCGTGAGCCGCTCTGAGTCCTCAGAGAGGGGCGGCATACAAATCTAAATAATAATAATAATAATAATAATAATAATAATAATAATAATAATAATAATAAAAATATTCAAGTGATCATCCACTAGGACTTCAAGTTTTCTCTCACAGTTGCTGTTTTTGAGCCCGGTCTCATGTAATCTGTACTTAGACCTTTCATTTTTCCTGCCTAAATGTAAAAATTGCTTTTTTCCACCTTAAAATTTATTTTGTTGGATAGGGCCATTGTTCAAGTTTGTCAAGATCTTTTTGAATCCTGAGCTTGTCTTCTGGGGTATTGGCTATTGCTGCCAGTTTAGTATCACCTGCAAATTTTATGAGTTCCTCTTCTATTCCTTCATCTAAGTCATTTATGAAGAAATTGAAGAGTACTAGAACTAAGAAAGTGCCTTGTAGTACCCCACTGCTTACTTCCCTCCATGTAGATGTAGTATCAATAAGGACTACTCGTTGAGTATTATTTGTCAGCCAGTTACAAATCCATCTGATGATGATGTGGTCTATCCCAGTGTTTCCCAACCGCGAGGCATGGTTAGGTGTGCCATGAAGAAGGAAGCTCAGCGTCCGGTCTCACAACTTTTTGCTGAGAATTCCTTCTTCACGCCTTCCAAGTTTTCCGGCAGCTGCAGCGCCCCGCCCGGCTGGAGCTTCCCTGGCGGCAGCAGCAGGTGAGCTTTGGGGCCCAGCAGGAGGGCGCTAGCAGTAGCGGCACCGGGCAGTAGCTGCGGGGTGGCTGCTGCGAGCGATTAGCAACAGTGTACACCACGCCGCAGCAGCAACATTGGGCAGTAGCCGTGGGGTGGCGGCAAGGCGGTCAGCTGTGAGGCGGAGCTCCCGAACGGAGGCACCAACGGCGGCAGCTGGACGTGTTGCTAGACGCCGTACATGCCGGCACTGTGGGGCTGGCAGTGGCCTGCTGGCTTGGCCGGGACGGAGGCTCTGGCCCCACGCCCGTGCCCAGCATGTATGGCGTCTAGCAACATGTCCAGCCGCCGTCTGTGCCTCCCTTCCGGAGCGCCGCCTCACAGTTGACCACCCTGCCACCGCCCCACGGTTACTGCCCAATGCTGCTGCTGCAGCGTGGTGTACAAGAAAGAGAGATAGCAAGAGAGAGAAAGAGATAGCGAGAGAGAGGGAGAGAAAGAGAAACAGCAAGAGAGAGACAGAAAGAGAAAGACTGCAAGAGAGAGAGAAAGAGAAAGAGAAAGAAAGCAAGAGAGAAAGAGAGTGAGAGAAGCAAGAAAGAGAAAGACAGCAAGAGAGAGAGAGAGAGAAATGGTTCAAGAGTATACATACACACAAACACACACAAGGGGGGGAGGAGGCAGGGATGGGAAAAGAGGAAGGAGAGTGTCTTAGAGTGTTATTTTGTGTCATTTTGGTTGGTAGTGTGTCCCAGGATTTTGTAAATGTAAAAAATGTGCCGCGGCTCAAAAAAGGTTGAAAATCATTGGTCTATCCCATGCTTTTCTAGCTTACCAAGAAGTAGATTGTGGTTTACTTTGCCAATTACCTTACTGAAATCTACTATGTCACAGCATTTCGCTGGTCTACTAATTTAATGACTTTATGAAAGAATTAAACAAGATTGGTTTGGCAATGGCTTAACAAACTTGTGTTGGCTACTAGTTATAATATTATTATAATATTATTTGCTGCCAGTTATTCGCTTATTTATTTGTTTGTTTGTTTGTTTGACTTCTATGCTGCCCACTCCCAAAGGGACTTATCTTTTCTATGATGTTCCCAGGTATTGATAATGATTCTCAGTAATAAGGACTGCTCTGCTGTATCATTTCTCATTTCTTGAAAATCTCATTTTCAATATTAGATGGTTTCTTTGCTGCCATTGGTGGTGCAGTGATTAGAATGCAATTACTAATACTGCATTCTAACTACTTCAGCTGATTGTTGGCTGCTACAAGTTCGGCAGTTCAATTCTCACAGGCTCAATATTGACTCAGCCTTTCATCCTTCTGAAGTTAGTAAAATGAGTATCCAGATTATTGGGGGCAATATGCTGATGCTGCAAACTGCTTAGAGAGGGCCATGAAGCACTGTGAAGCAGTATATAAATCTAAGTGCTATTGCTATTACCACATTTCAGAATTTTTAAAATGATCAATCCATTTTATAACTTCTGTCCACTAGCATACTGGTAACATGTTCTCAAGAAATATTTGAGCAATAATAATTATACCAATAGCAATGACAAAACATGTTTGGAGAAAGAAGTAGGAGAAAGAAGTCATGCTGAAATTATCACTGAATGGTTGTGTGTGAATAAAAAAAAGTAGTAAAAGAGAACTTACTATAAAGCTTAATTAACTTGAATGCTAATGTATTTTATAAAACAAAAATTAAGGAATCGGAATATATATATCAACTATACAGTAAAATATACAGTATACATCATGGGACTCTTAAAAGAAAGATGAAAGAGATAATTTCAGAATCTACAGCTTGTTCTGAACAATTATGGAACCAAATCTAATGAAAGAATATTGATTGCAAGATAAAGCATTAACTCAAAAACAACACTAAGAAAAAAAACCAAACAGAAATATGTTAATATAAAGTACTGGAAAAATTTGTGCCATGAGGTACAGAAATAAATTTTGCAATTTATTTTTCCAATAAATTTAAATTTGGAGGTTTGGCAAATATTTCTGTATAAGCAGAGCATTTCCTTTAACAATTAGTAGTAATATGATCTATATTATCAAGTGCTGCAAAAATACAAGATTTTAACAGAGGACTAATTGTAGAAGGGATAGGATTATGCAGTTATAACTGAAAAATCATTATACAAGTTAATAAAGGTGAAACTTGAAAAAATAGAATATTGTGCAAAAGTTCTTTTATTTCAGTAATGCAATTTAAAAGATGAAACATAATATATGAGAGACTCATTAGATGCAAAGCAAGATAGTTCAAACCATGATTTGTCATAATGGCAATGATTATGGCGTACAGCTCATGAAAACCCAAAATCCACCATCTCAGAAAATTAGAATATTATATGCAATACAACAAGGATTGTACATAGAACAATACTGGACCTCTGAAAAGTAAAAGCATGCATATGTACTCAGTACTTGGTTTGGACCCTTTTTGAAGAATTACTGCCTCAATGCAGCGTGGCATGGAAGCTATCAGCCTGTGGCATTGCTGAGGTCTTATGGAAGACCAGGATGCTTCAATAGCGGCCTTCAGCTCTTCTGCATTATTTGGTCTCATGTCGCTCATCTTTCTCTTGGCAATGCCTCATAGATTCTCTATAGGGTTCAGGTCAGGTGAGTTTCCTGGCCAATCAAGCACCATAATCTTATGGTCATTGAATCAGGTTCTGATGTTTTTGGCAGTGTGGGCAGGTATCATGTCCTGCTGGAAAATGAAGTCAGCATCCCCATAAAGCTCATCTGCGGAAAGAAGCATGAAGTGCTCCAAAATCTCTTGGTAGATGGCTGCACTGACTCTAGACTTAATGAAGCACTGTGGACCAACACCAGCAGATGACGTAGCTCCCCAATTCAACACAGACTATGGAAACTTTTCTATCTCATTTGGAAATCATGGACCCAGAGTAATGGAGGAATAGAGAGGCACACACTGCAAGATGATTTCAGTCCAGTGTGATGTTGCCACAGGCAGGGCCGCCGATAGACGGGTATTACTGGGAGGGTTGTCACGGGCCCGGGCCAAGGGGGGGCCCGGCGCCCGCCAAAAACTCCCCAACCCCGATTGAGACAAACTCTGCCACTGCGGAGCTTCTCCGACCGCGGCCCGTACCAAGACAACAAAAGAGCCAGGGCTTGCACGACCGGTGAGGGGGGGGGACTCCCTTCCGAAGCTCCCAGGGGATCCCCTTCCCTCCCACGGCCGGAAGGGGAACGAAGAAGGGGGAAGTGAAGAGAGAAGGCTGGCAGGCGCCGGTTTTTGTATGGCCCGAACGAGTCACCTCTCTCTCCCTCTCCGTCTCGCCCCGCCCGGCTGCAGACAAAGGAGCCACTCGGCGCCATCCTGCAAGGCGCAGGGAAGGTGGAAAGGGTGGGAGGTGGTCAGATCTCTCCCCCCGGGGCAGGGGAAGGAAAGTGGGGGCGAGGCAAGAGAGAGGGGGGAGGCCGGAAGGAAGGGAGAAAGCGGGGAGGCTTGGCCGCCGGGTAGCTGAAAAGGAAGAAGCCGGTTTTGGAGCTGCCCCCTTAAAACGCGAAGCGCGGAGCCGGTGCGGGCACCATGGCTCCGTCTTGCAGGAGGTGGCTCGCCAACGAGGGAAGCAAGCATCTGCTCGCGACGGCCAGCAATGCTCTGATAGCAACCACCCGATTGCTGGGAAGGCGTCTCAAAAGCCTCCTCAGGGGGTTTAAAGCAGGGGCTGGAAGATTGCCCCCCCCCCCGCATTTTGAAAGGGAGAATCCAGCAGTCAAAAGAGATGAGAGCTGATCATTGTGAGTGCTGAGACAGAGTTGTAAAACTTCGGAGAGATAGGTGGGGGTTTGGTAGAGGGAGGACGAAGCTTCGGAGAGGGAGGATGAAAAGGCAGGAGGGGCTGGAGTCCAGTGCCTGGCAGCATGTCTCTTCCCCACCCCGTTTCCCTCCAACACGACCGGGTCCCTTCCTTTCTCCCTCCTCCCCCGGTTTTGGAGCCATTGGGATCTGTTCCGGGACGATCCTTCCTTTATTTCTTTATTGGCCAAGTATGATTGGATACACAAGGGAGGAGAGATAAACATATGAGAGAGTGAAGGGGAGACAGAGGGAGAGGATGCAGGAATGAAGAGACCTGGAAGGAGAGAATGAGAGAGAAAGAAAAGAGAGAAATGGAGGGAGGAAGAAGGAAGAATGAAATGAATGGAGGGAAAGAGGGTGGAAGGACCTTTGGGGGGGTAATTTCTTTCTCTCTCAACATTCAAATAATACAATGCACCATCTAATTTTCCACGAATAAAATGCTGTATTTTCTTAGTAACTAATATCAATCATCCCAAAAGTTGCAAAAGGTTTTTTTCTAATTTTGTCATCCAGTTACATACATTTTCTTTTAGTTAAATTCCCTCCTTAATGTTCCTTCAAAAAATATTTCTAACTTATTAACCAGTATGCCAAAGTGCTAAATTCAATTCCATTTATGCATTAATCCAAATCAGTATCACCTACTGCATATCGTATTATAATCAATACTTCTAACTTTATTAAAACAGATCAGCAATTCCTAAATTCATATATCTAAATAGAAAAATAGAAGTTAAAAAAGAGCAAACAAAACAATACTCTAAGCTTAATCAACCCTTCTCAAACTCCAATTTCTTCAATCTGAGCAGAACTTTGAACCAAACCCTTTTTTTATTTTTTGTATCCCCTTTTAATCCCCTTTTCCATTTTATTCTTTCTATTCTTCCTTCTAGGAAGAAAGGATTTTGTTAGAAAAATAAAGGGGTTATTGGATCAAACTTTGGACACTTGACAAGTTAGTTATGATGGTGGCCATGTCCCAGGGTTATGTGAACATCTTTTGGGATGTTCAAGCAGCTGCAAGGATTAACTTAATGACTGTGGCAAGAAAGGTGGTAAAGTGAGGCAGAACTCACTTAATAACCGTCTTACTCAGGAGATAGAAACATTGGCCTCATTGGTTCATTTACTGATGGATCAAAGTCGCAACGGCCCTGAATAAAGTGACATGGCCCTTTTTAACACTTAGCACCTTCGCAGCAGCCCGATGATTGGAGGATCAAAACTTTGCTGCCGTTATCTGGCTGGGGAATTCTGGGAGTTGAAGTCCAGATATCTTCAGGTTGCCAAGGTTGGGAAACACTGGCCTATGGGACCGCCTCGCTTGGTGTAAAGCGGGAAATGATCCCCGGGGGATGGAGTGACTTAAAGTAGTTTTAAAATGGCGGGAGGCCCAGACACTTAGGCTATATGGGGCCCCAAAATTCCTGATGGCGGCCCTGGCCACAGGGGCCCCAAACCAAGTACTGAATACATATGCTTGCTTAAACTTTTCAGAGGTTTGATATTGTTCTATGTACAATCCTTGTTTTATTGATAGCATATCAAGTATTATTTATTGTCAATAGATTAGTGGGAGCTGTTTCCCTTTTCCAGAATTGTGCATAACAGATTCTTGCCGCAGTTATTATATGAATTATCAGGCATCAGTTGTCTTTGTTTATATTTTTGTCTAATATACCCAAGAGGAATAATTCCAGTTTTAACTCTACATTAATTGACATACAGTGATACCTCATCTTACGAACTTAATTGGATCCAGAACGAGGTTTGTAAGATGAAAAATTTGTAAGATGAAACAATGTTTCCCATAGGAATCAATGGAAAAGCGATTAATGCATGCAAGCCCAAAACTCACCCCTTTTGCCAGCCGAAGCACCCGTTTTGCGCTGCTGGGATTCCCCTGAGGCTCCCCTCCATGGGAAACCCCACCTCCAGACTTCCCTGTTTTTGTGATGCTGCAGGGGAATCCCAGCA
This sequence comes from Erythrolamprus reginae, assembly GCF_031021105.1. Classification (NCBI taxonomy): domain Eukaryota; kingdom Metazoa; phylum Chordata; class Lepidosauria; order Squamata; family Dipsadidae; genus Erythrolamprus; species Erythrolamprus reginae. The sequence continues at coordinate 76,917,903 of NC_091953.1, forward strand.
GGGGAATCCCAGCAGCCAAAAACGGGTGCTTCGCTGGCAACGGAAGTCCGGAGGTGGGGTTTCTCAGCGAGGGGAGCCTCAGCAAAATTGCAGCATTGCAAAAACATGGAAGCCCTTGAAACCCCACCTCCAGACCTCTGTGTTTTTGTGATGCTGGGATTTTGCTGAGGCTCCCCTAGCTGGGAAACCCCACCTCCGGACTTCCGTTGCCAGTGAAGTGCCCGTTTTTGCACTGCTGGGATTCCCCTGCAGCATCGCAAAAACACGGAAGTCCAGAGGTGGTGTTTTCCATGGAGGGGAGCCTCAGGGGAATCCCAGCAGTGCAAAAATGGATGCTTCGCTGGCAACAGAAGTCAGGAGGCAGGGCATCCCAGTGGGAGTGGCTTGGGTTTATAAGGTAAAAATAGTTTGGAAGAAGAGGCAAAAAAATCTTAAGCCCCGGGTATGTATCTCAAAAAGTTTTGTTGACAAGGGGTTTGTAAGACGAGATATCACTGTAATTTCTTTTAACCAGGTTTGAACTTTCTTCCAGTAGGTCCTGGCCACTGGACACATCCCCCAGATGTGGTAATATGTGCTAATTCCATTTTACATTTCCAACAATTGGGAGATAATTCAGGATAAATTTTTGCCAGCCTTTTCGGAGAGAGATGCCAATGATAAACATTTTGTATGTGTTCTCCTTGTATGCTGTAGAAATTGTTAACGTTCCAATTCCAGACCCTTTCCTAGTCAACCAGTTCTATCAGATGGCCTATATTCTGTGCCCAGGTGACCATAACTTCTTTAACCCTTCCCTCTTCCATTATATAATTTAGAATACGATTATAAAATTTTGAAATCATTTTTTCCTCAGAGCCCAATAAAATTTTATCTAATTCCTGATAGCTTGTTTGAAAACCAAATTGTACCGAATCTATTCTATATTTGTTTTGTATTTGGAAGTATGGCCAGCAGTGGATCTTTAAACCCTCTCTGACTAAATTCTCCTTCGTTTTAAGTTTATATTGTTTATTCAATAAATGCTTATATATAATTTTATTATTTAAGTTTAACAAATCGGGGTGGATTTCAGCTTCCAGTGGAGATACCCATTTTGGAATTTGAGTATAACATTTTATCCTGATATATAACCAATCCTTAATCAATATCCCCTTAATATAGTGTTTTTCAAAATAATTGGGAATTTTATTTTCTTTGGACCAGAGATATCTGTGCCACCCAAACTGTAATCATGTCCTTCGATAGTTAATACTCTTTTGTATATTAATTGAACCCATTCTTTCAACCATGTTAAAGTTGTTGCTTGATTATATATTTTCCATTTTGGTAGACCCATTCCCCCCTGACATCTTTTATCTTGCATTAATTTACATTTTATTCTGGCCTTTTTCCTTTTCCATATGAATTTCCGAATTGATTTATCTAATTCCCTATAAATATTTTCCTCAAGTTTAACAGGTGCCATCTGAAACAAATAAAGGAATTTGGGTAAGGTTCATTTTAACTACAAAAATTCTTCCCAGCAGTGATATTTATATTTTGGACCAGTTAATTAGATCTTTTAAAATATCCTTTAACAATTTTAGGTAGTTGTCTTCTTTTATCAATAAACACTTTGCTGAAATCCAAATTCCTATATATTTAATTTTTTTATTGTTTTAATTACCATTACCACTTTTAATTCTTCTATTTAGTTTTTGCGGAGATTTTTCGTAATTATTTTTGTTTTATTTTTATTAATATTGAGCCCAGCCACTTTTCCAAATTCTTCCATATCTTTTAGTAAATTGAGTCCTGATTTTAGTGGATCTTTAATAATATTTATTTATTTATTATTTATTTATTACTTAGATTTGTATGCCGCCCCTCTCCGAAGACTCGGGGCGGCTCACAACATGTAGAAACAAATCATGGGTAATCAGACAAGTTTAAAATGTTTAAATATTAAAAACCCCATATGCTAACAGACACACACACAGACATACCATGCATAAATTAAACGTGCCCAGGGGGAGATGTTTCAGTTCCCCCATGCTTGATGGCAAAGGTGGGTTTTAAGGAGTTTACGGAAGGCAGGAAGAGCAGGGGCAGTCCTAATCTCCGGGGGGAGTTGGTTCCAGAGGGCCGGTGCCGCCACAGAGAAGGCTCTTCCCCTGGGGCCCGCCAACCGACATTGTTTAGTTGACGGAACCCGGAGAAGGCCCACTCTGTGGGACCTAATCGGTCGCTGGGATTCGTGCGGCAGGAGGCGGTCTCGGAGATATTCTGGTCCGATGCCATGAAGGGCTTTAAAGGTCATAACCAACACTTTGAATTGTGACCGGAAATTGATCGGCAGCCAATGCAGACTGCGGAGTGATGGTGAAACATGGGCATATCTAGGTAGGCCCATGACTGCTCTCGCAGCTGCATTTTGCACGATCTGAAGTTTCCGAACACTTTTCAAAGGTAGCCCCATGTAGAGAGCATTACAGTAGTCGAACCTCGAGGTGATGAGGGCATGAGTGACTGTGAGCAATGAGTCCCGGTCCAGATAGGGCCGCAACTGGTGCACCAGGCGAACCTGGGCAAACGCCCCCCTCGCCACAGCTGAAAGATGTTGTTCTAATGTGAGCTGTGGATCGAGGAGGACGCCCAAGTTGCGGACCCTCTCTGAGGGGGTCAATGATTCCCCCCCCCCAGGGTAATGGACGGACAGATGGAATTGTCCTTGGGAGGCAAAACCCACAGCCACTCCGTCTTATCCGGGTTGAGCTTGAGTCTGTTGACACCCATCCAGGCCCCGACAGCCTCCAGGCACCGGCACATCACTTCCACCGCTTCGTTGACTGGGCATGGGGTGGAGATGTAAAGCTGGGTATCATCCGCATATTGATGATACCTCACCCCATGTCCTTGGATGATCTCGCCCAGCGGTTTCATGTAGATGTTAAATAGCAGGGGGGAGAGGACCGACCCCTGAGGCACCCCACAAGGGAGAGACCTAGGAGTCGACCTCTGACCCCCCACTAACACCGACTGCGACTGGCCAGAGAGGTAGGAGGAGAACCACTGCAGAACAGTGCCTCCCACCCCCAGCCCCTCCAGCCGGTGCCGAAGGATACCATGGTCGATGGTATCGAAAGCCGCTGAGAGGTCAAGGAGCACCAGGACAGAGGATAAACCCCTGTCCCGGGCCCGCCAGAGATCATCCATCAACGCGACCAAAGCGGTTTCCGTGCTGTAACCGGGCCTGAAACCCGACTGCCGGGGACCTAGATATATATGTAATATCATCTGCAAATGCCTGGGTTTAATATTGTTCATCTTTTATCAACAATCCCTTAATTTCCTGATTGGCTCTTACTTGTTTTAATAAAACCTCTAACTCCATTATGAAAAGTAGTGGGGAGAGTGGGCATCTATCCACCAAATGAACAGTTGAAAATGGAGAACTATGTATGACATTTAGAAATAAATAAATAAAAGAACATAAAAACAATTTGTGTTCACCTAAATTATGTACTGCTCAGTTTTTCTCCCTTATGTCATCTAATTACAAAAGTCAATGGTTGTCTAGCTCCTCTAAATAGGAAGAAGTAGCAGACAATAATCCATTAACCTTTTATTTCAAATGTGTGACTCACATATTATGTTGTGGTGTGCAGAAAACAGACTTCTGATTTGCCTATTATGCAGTTTTTTCCACTCCGGAGGTTTAAAGGAAGCTTCTTGAGCTTTGTTTCCCAAATTTTTGGTTTGCCCATTGCGCTGTTTTTCACAGTTCAGAGTTTCACAAAGCTTCCTTGAACCGTCCGGAGTGCAAAAAGCAGCACAATGGGAAATCTGTTTTTCCAAGCTTCCGGTTTGCCCGTTGGGCATTTCTTTGCACTCTGGGACTTCAGGGAAGCTTTCCTGAAGCCTCTGGAGGGCAAAACGACCTTTCCAAGACCGAAAATCAGCTGGCCAGAGCACACATGTTATTCCTGACAGGTAAGTATCACCCTCAGATAAGTTCACCTTCTATACCCTCATCTAAATAATTGATGAAGATATTGAAGAGTAGGAATCCAAGTTTGAAGAAAAACATTAAAAACATTGGAATCCCCAGTGTTACAGTTACCAGGTCACCATTTAATTAGATAGACATGGTTAAAGTACCATTTAACTGATTTAATAATATTCAGAACCTACAAACAAACAGAAACCTTCCAGCCACGAGGAATCTGAGACCTACTGGACAAAGGCAAAACATCCTAAGAAGTCCGTAGCCTCCAGGACTCCGAAGGCTCCACAGACCGTGACTGATACCTGCTGCCCATCCATTCCAACAAATCAATCCATTCCACTAAATCAATTCCTCAGCTAAACTCGATGTGAGGCCATCCTGAATCTCCCAAAAAACACCATCAGCCTCATTCCCTGCCAAGCCCAGCCTACCCGATTCCATCAGAACTGACATCCATGGCTGGAACTGCAACGTAGCTGTCCCAAAGCTCTTTGGCCAGATCTGCCAGCCAACTTCTCCGACGGCGTGCGAGAGGGGAAAAGACAATGGGAAGTCGGGGGGGGGGGATTCCTGCTTCATGAGTCCCCTCCCCCTGACCTCACCAGCTTCGCATCGTCTGTTCCTCTCTCGCACGCCATCGGAGCAGTTGGCTGGCAACTTTGCTGGACCCGGGGAAGGCAGCTGCCCTACCCTTCCCACAGCCGCGTCACTCGGAGCCCCCTTTTACTTCCCTCTTGGAGCTCCTGTCGGCATCTTGCAGCTGCCTTCCCTTCCCCGGGTCCAGCAAAGTTGCCAGCCAACTGCTCTGACAGCGTGCGAGAGGGGAAAAGACGATGGGAAGTCGGGGGGGGGATTCCTGCTTCATGAGTCCCCTCCCCCTGACCTCACCAGCTTCGCATCGTCTGTTCCTCTCTCGCACGCCGTCGGAGCAGTTGGCTGGCAACTTTGCCCTACCCTTCCCACAGCCGCGTCACTCGGAGCCCCCTTTTACTTCCCTCTTGGAGCTCCTGTCGGCATCTTGCAGCTGCCTTCCCTTCCCCGGGTCCAGCAAAGTTGCCAGCTTGTACAATTACTGCACTAATTCCCTGATTAGATTTTGAGGTAAGTTCTCTCTCTGCTTTTTTTCAAAGTCTCCTTTCTATAGAACTTTGATAAAGTTCCCCCCTCCCTCCCCCCTCTCTCTCAAGAGACACAGAGAGCGAGACAGAGAGAGAGAGAGAGAGAGAGAGAGAGAGAGAGAGAGAGAGAGAGAGAGAGAGAGAAGGAAGAAGGGTAGAAGAAAAAGAAAAAGGAATTGAGTACTTTTTAAGGGCTTTGTTGGATTCATTCTGTAGATTTGTTATGGTACAAGCAATATACAATCGTACTAATTTTAGCCTGCCAGTAGATTGTAAAAATAAGATACATTATGCTGCTTTCTTCTACCCCATAGAGATTCATGAATACTTAAGATGTTTAGCATTTCTGTACTCACTTAGCATTAAGTTTTAGTGTTAAAATAATATTAATATTTACCTCTTGGATTTAAATCTATTGTTATTTCTGTGTGGATTTACCTCAGAATAAGTCTCAGGTTTTTGGGAACTTGCTGATAGATATGCTTAAAACTGCAGTCCATCTGTGCAGTTGCCTGTAAGTAAGTCCTATTGAAATCTGTAAGGCTTAACTCAGAATAAAGAGTTGATTTAATATGCAATCCTGTACATAAATTTACTCAGTAATTAACTTGGCTGCATGGCTTGGGGTAGTTTGGTAGAATGTTATGCAATTTTTATGTCTCTGAAAATCTTTTATTCTTAGATGGGAAAAAGAATTTTGTGAAATTATTGTGCAATTTGAATTTGAAAAAATATTGTTTTGTTCTTCTCTCTACTTTATCATTGGATTATAGAGAGAAAAATTAAGTCTCTAAAATCCTGTTTTGAGGGATTTTGACTCATAGGTTTTAGCTTGGTTGCTGATTGAACTACTTTTTTTACTTTTTAATTTATTTAATTTTATTTAATTTATTGTAAATATCAGATTGCTTTTATTTACCCACTTTGAAATAAATATTGTTTACCCTCTTTAAAATAAATATTCTAAAACATTTAATCTACTGATGTCTCATTTAATGTAATTTTATTGGTTTCCATTTTTATAAGTTACCAGTAACCACTGCATTTTCTAACCTCGGCTTATACTCGGGTCAATAAGTTTTCCCAGTTTTTGTGCCAAAAAATGGTGCCTCGGCTTATACTCGGGTCGGCTTATACTCGAGTATATACGGTATATAGATAATTCAATAAACTCCAAACTCCAAACAACTATACACTGACCAGGAGGGTAGAATTTTAATTGTACAAGTAAATATAGATCCAAAACCTCTAGTTATTGTCTCCATTTATGCACCAAATGATAATCAAACAGAATTTTACAAACAATTACATCAAAAGATAAATGAACTAGCTATTGAGAACATGATTATAATAGGCAATTTCAATGCAATTTCAAATAGATTACTGGATCATTCAGGAAAAAAGAAAGAGAAGAAAAAGAAAGCAATATTGCCAATAACTTTTAAGAAAATGAGGTCAGAATTATTATTAAATGACATCTGGCGGGAGCGACACCCTTTAACTAGACAATATACTTACTACTCCTGGCCGGCTGAAACGTGGACTCCAGGAAGGATGTCTCCGTGAGGTAAAAGCTCTGCCCCTGGAATTCCCTATTGGGATTCCCCACCTCCGTTCCCCACCTACATTTGAGTCTCCCGACCATCCGACAGCTCCACGGCTCTTCTGGCAAGGTGACAGCTAGGTGGCGGCGCTTCTCGGTGGCCTCCCGAACCTGAACTTTTGCTGAACTTTTTGGGTTCAGCATTCGGGAGAATGCCGAGAAGCACCCAGCTGTTTCAAAAGGTGACAGCCGGGCGGTGGCGCCCAGCGAAGCACCGTTTTTGCTTTTTTTTTTTTTGCTTGCACACATTAATCGGTTTTACATTTTTTCCTACGGGAAACATTGTTTCGTCTTACGAACTTTTCATCTTACGAACCTCCTCCCGGAACCAATTAAGTTAGTAAGCCGAGGTATCACTGTACTAGGAACTATATCAAAACAAAAGACTGCTAGACATTTATTTGAAGAGGAAGAAATACAGGTAAAAGGAATAAGATGAATGGAATATATAAAAGGATATAAATTGAGATAATTTATTAAACTCTAATTTAGTAAATACCTCTAGGATATTAGAGGAAAGATTGATTATAACTAAAGTAATTGCTATAAGGTGTATTAATACACAGAATATGAATGATTATTAATTGGATCAGGATGAAAACAATTGGATTAGGTTGAAACTAAGATTTAATTAATATATTTTATACTACTAAAAGAATGCCAAATTAAGATGAAATGAATGGAACAAAAATGAATTATTAATTTGGGAATCTGACCCCCATTAGATAGATCACTGAACAGAAATTGTACATTGAGAATTTATAATTTAGGTATTAAATATAGGTAAATGTGGATTTACCATTGGATAAGGGTTTTTAGTTATTTAGTTATGTTTTTAGTTATTAAGAAAGCAAATAAGGGTGAGAAGGAGATATTACGGCTTGGATAGTTAGAAATATTTTATTAAATAGGGGAAGGAATACTAGTAGTAACTTAAGTAGCAGTAAATTTAATTGATTTATCTGGATGATGAAATTAGAAAAGATCTATTCACGCAGAGACCTCCTCTTGCTTAACCATTCCTGCCTTCTAGCAGCTCTGTGTGCCCTATTATCAAGAAGAGACCCTTCCTCTTCTCCTGAGTCACATATATGCACCTCAAGAAGTGCAGAAGTCCCTGATTGGCTTTCAGCCTCTGACTCCACATCCTCCCCAACCTCCTCCCTATCGAACTCGGGTGCCCGATGCACAGGCATGGGCATATAATACAGCCATCTCTCGATCCTCGGGATCTGTGACCAGCTGCGCAGGATATGGATGGGCCACAACAGTTTCATAACTTAATTGTGCCTAACCTTTGGTTAACTAGTTGCATAATATCTTTCATCTCTTTGGCCTTCTACACAAAATTGGGTTTCACATAATTTAACTACCGGTACACGCAGCATGGAAAATGTAAATGCGTACACACATGCTTGCTTTGCTCACACGCCATCTGCACATACACTTTACTTACGTGTGGAATTTGATGCATGCATAGGGCTTAGAAAATATGGCTAAGTAGGACAGCATATTGCAGGGGCGGGTGGGTGGCCACCTGGAGGTCTCTACTACTGGTTTGCCTGAACTGGCTGATTCCCACCTCTATCTACTATATCTACAGCAAGATATTTTCTTCTATGCAAGTTCCAAGATTCAGAGAGGAAATGTATACTAACGCTATCTCACTGGACAGTCTTGTAGCAAGGTTATTATTATTATTATTATTATTATCATCATCATCATCATCATCATCATCATCATCATCATCATCAATACAACACAGCAAACAAGATCACTATGCTGGATTTCGTATTTCATCACCAGTCGGGTGCTTCCCAAGCACCTAGCACTGCGTGATGTAGCAGCGAATTATGTTTGCCGATCCCAGTAAAGTGGCCTTTTACAATTGACAGATGGAGATTTTGTCAATTCCAATGGTTTTCAAATGTCTGCTGAGATTCTTTGGCACTGTGCCCAGCGTGCCTAGTACCACTGGGACCACTTTCACTGGCTTATGCCAGAGTCGTTGCAGCTCGATTTTTAGATCTTCGTATTTCACTAATTTCTCTAGCTGCTTCTCCTCAATTCTGCTGTCTCCTGCGATTGCGATGTTGATTATCCATGCTTTATTTTTGTCCACAATCAGAATCAGCTCCCCCTGGAGATTAGGATTGCACCCACCCTCCTTGCCTTTCGTAAACTTCTTAAGACCCACCTCTGCCATCAGGCATGGGGGAATTGAGACATCTCCCTTGGCCTATATATTTTATGCATGGTATGTTTGAGTGTATGTTTTAAGTTTTTTTTTAGTTTTTTAATTATTAGATTTGTTACCGTATATTGTTCTTATTATTGCTGTGAGCTGCCCCGAGTCTACGGAGAGGGGCAGCATATAAATCTAATAAAATAATAATAATAATAATAATAATAATAATAATAATAATAATAATAGTAATGTCTGGTGTGTTATGCTTCAGAATTCGGTCAGTCTGAACTCGGAAGTCCCACAGTAGTTTTGCTTGCTCGTTTTCGACCACTTTTCGAGCTTATGATCCCACCAGTTCTTTGCCACTGGTAAATGGTAGTTCTGGCACACGTTCCATCTGTGCCACAGCATCATGTCTATGCTTGTAGTCAGTCTGTACGATCTTTTTGCAGCAGCTGAGTATGTGATCGATTTCTAAAGATTCGCACAGTGTTGATTAGTGACTGTATCTCAGTTTCTGATTTTCCGTACAACTTCAGGTCATCCATATACAGCAGGTGTGAAATTTTTGGTGAATTCCTAGCAGTTTGGTAGCCTAGGTTTGTTTTCTGTAGGATGAGTGACAGCGGGATTATAGCGATGATGAATAGGAAAGGGGAAAAAGAGTCCCCCTGGAAGATGCCCCTTCTGATGTTGATCAGTCCAAAGCTTTCATTCCCAACAAAAAGCTCAGTCTTCCAATATTTCATCGCCTTTTCTATGAATTTCCTGATGTTTTCATTGACTCCAATGACTTCCAGGCATTTTATGATCCAGATGTGTGGCAATGAGTCAAAGGCTTTCTTGTAGTCAATCTAGGTCATATATAGATTTGGTTTCCTGTTCTTACAGTTCTCCAGAAACATTTTATCAATTAGGAGCTGGTCTTTCGTACCTCTGCTTCGTCTTTTATTGCCCTTTTGCTCCACTGGCTTGATGTCATTTTCTTCTATGTATACTGATATGTATACTAACGCTATCTCACTGGACAGTCTTGTAGCAAGGTTGTTGTTGTTGTTGTTGTTATTATTATTATTATTATTATTTTATTAGACTTGTATGCCACCCCTCTCCGGCATACTTATTTAGAAGTCAAGAGACTATATCATATCAATTGATTTATTTATCTAGTATACCATATTTTTTAGACTATAAGACACATCTTTTTACCTTCCCCCCAAAAAGGGTGAAAACTTGGGTGCATCTTATACACTGAATGTAGGCCACTCTTTGGCCTCTGTCTCCCAGCTATTTACCTCCTTCAACCAAACAGAACATAACCTGTTAAGCCAAGAAAGCTTCTCAACCCTTAGCTGATTGAGGCTGCAGCAACGTGGTAGAACTGAAGATGAAACTAGTGGTACAAGGAAGCAAATTGCTGGCAGATAGAGGTGGAATTTTCTTTTCTTTTGCTTGTTAGATTGCTGAAACTGGATTCAAGGAGGTAAATCAATAACTATAAATATCTGTAGAATGTTCAAATAATTAGACATTTTTTAAAGATTGCTTTATTATTGTTCTAGACAACTTAACGAAATGATGCAGCTTTTTAAAATCAATCTGAAGTGGCCCAGTGCTTTTGTATCTTCTTTTAAATAGCAGAGAATAATGTCCTGTTTTAGTATTATGATAAGGCAGATGAGTTAAACCCTGACTTAGTCATGTTTGGAGCAGATCTATTTAAATAATTGGGAGGAGTTAGTGTGACTACATTTAAGAAAACTTTCTGCCATTAATATACTGCCATAATGTACATTCTCAATTTCTTTGCTATTTCTATGGGTCAGACACACTAAAATACACAGCAAATAGTGTATATCTCTATTGTTTACTGTTTGCTTTGAAGCAAACTGCTAGGAGGCAGGCAGAATTTTCCCCCTTGTTTTCCTCCCTCAAAACTAAGGGGCGTCTTATACTCCAGTGCATCTTATACTCTGAAAAATATGGTAGATTGTTTTAGATACATCTAGCATTTATCTGGGAGTGAGGAAAAATCTCTATTATTTTAAAACTGATGATCTACAGTATATACCTTATACTTTTAGATTAATTGCTCATAAACCATGCCAATTCTAACAATTCAAAAATTAAACTTTAGAATTAAAGTTTTATAACTTAGATTTAGAACCTCCCACCCCCACTCCCCTTAATCTACTATCTGGTAGATTTCCATCCATGTAGTTTCTTAGCTTTTGAGTCCAGACATAGCTAGCCATCGGCTGAGGAGTCAGTTTTAAGGCTGTGAATCAGTTAAAAATAGTATAGTGATAAAAATTCTGATTTATATGCAAATGTTAATGACCAATAGAAAACCATGACTGTAAATTCTGAAGAACCATATCTTATTACATTTGGCAGAAACATACTTCTTCAGGATATATTCATAAAATACATAATAAAAATTAATTTACAGGTAGTCCTCACTTTACAACTGCCTCATTTAGTTACTATTTAAGTATATGATTGTGTAAAAAAATCCAGCTTTGCTACCAAGCCTTACATATATTGCCATCACAGCATCCCTTGATCATGTGAGCATCATTTGTGTATCTTGTCTGAGATAAGCAGAGTTAACAGAGAACACACAAGTGGAACTGCAAGTTGTGGTCCCATGATGTTTTGCTTAACAATCATATTGATTCGCTGAATGACTGAATGGGAAGTGCTGTAAGTTCATCACAGTCACATGACTTTGATTAGTAACTATAGTGCTTAGCAATGGAATTGCCATACCAATTGTAATTGTTAAATGAGGTCTACCTACATATCAACAGCTATTCAAAAATTTACAAAGCTGAGAAGGGACTTTCGTGTACACACATTCTTTTTACCATTCAGTTCAAATGCTGCGTGGTAAAAGATAAAGCCTCCTTCTAATCAAGCTGGCCTCTTGATACTCCCATGCAATTTTCTTGGCAACCACATTGAACTAGCTTGCCACTTTCTCTC